>NW_006263897.1:65831-72807 GCF_000469605.1 Apis dorsata | reverse complement strand
TACTACTACTACTACTATTACTACTACTACTACTACTACTACTACTACTACTACTACTGCTACTGCTACTGCTACTACTACTATTACTACTACTTCTACACTATTACTACTTCTACCGATTATTTATTTATTTATTTAATTATTATATAACATAACAGAAATTATGTTTTATTTAAGGATTAAACTGATTTGTGTTTGGTTCAAATACGTCGTTTGTTTTATTTCGATTACTTGTTTCAGTTGCCACCACCAGCCTTCCCAACCATGGTTACATCTACATTTTCTATCCATCCTGAAAATATATATATATATATATTTTATATATAAATATATATAATATATATATATATGTATATGTGTGTGTGTATATAATCTTCTACTACTTCCCAACATTCCTCGTTGCTCACAGAGACTGACGTAATCGATGCGTAGCACGCGCGAGCGCAGCGTACACCGACGTTTCGCTGGACATTTACTGCACGCTCGTCGATCGTGGTTCGTAACATTTCTATTATTATCTTCGTTCCATCGTGGGCGACTCTGTGGAACCGGCAACAATTTTCTGTTCATCGAGAATTGAATCGCGCGTAAAGAGAGCAAGTAAGTAAACTCGCTCTTAAAACGCTCTTTAACCGGCACGCGAATCTCCTTATTATTTCTCATCGAAAATCTGTGATCTCGAAGACAACTCGTATTCTCGTGCCGAGTCGATGCGTTGAGAAATTGATCATCGATATCCGCGTTGCGATACGAACTTGTATTTAGAAGATGGGGGTGTCTTTTTTTCTTCTTTTTTTTTTTTTTTAGTTTGGCCAACGATCATCGAGTCATGTATCGATTGTTGAACGGTATCGATGGTCAACCGATGGTTCCAACCGCGCGCCCACGATCATAGAGATTAAAAAGGAAACGGTTTGGTGATATTATCCGGAAGATAAGAGAAGATAACCGATTGTTAAAAGTACAAATGCCACGGGACGGCCGCGCGAGTAGCTTTGAATACTCTCGTGCGCATTTCGGTTATATATTACTGCCCATGTTGCGCCAATAAAACATTAAAAACTATATAACGAAACAAAGGCTTGTTGAAATGTGAAACCAATAATCGTTAACGAACGAGGACGTAGTCCCTCGGTGTACCTGAAACCGGGTATCGAAAGGGAATTTGTGGAAACTGTGCGCCAAGAGGAAAGAGTATGAAACGTGACCGAACTAGAAGTAATATCTACGGAGATGGGAAGAGGAGCGAGGTGTTAAGAGCAGTGGTGGTGGATCTGAGATTGAGAAACAGGGATGTTTCATCCCCTTTCCCTTTTGGCGAGTGATACGATCGTCGATAGTCAACAAAGCTGCTCAATTTAGCGCACATAGTAGATGTTATTCGATGCTAGACAGACTCGAACGAGTCGAAGAGACGCACAACGCGACGAGGATTAACTTCGTCGGGGGACGAACTCGATGGACGAACCGTTGGATCGCGCAAACCCTGTCCCGTTCTTTTCAAAGACGAAAAAGCCGCTTGACAGCCGCTAGGAGAGAGAGCGAGAGAGAGAGAGAGAGAGGTAGAGAGAGAAAATGGAAATCGTTCGATCGAGGCAAGAACGTAAAAAGATGGAAAGGGAATATTATGGGAGTGAGAGGAAAGGAAAGAAAGGGAATGATGAGAAAGAGAGAAAATGAGAGAGAGAGAGAAAGGAGAAAGAGACGTGATGAAAAACAGCAAGAGTGAGGGGGGAACACGCTAATCTACTTAACTATATAAAATTATATTATTACCATATGATTATTACGTTAGATATACATTATGTGTATTGTATTTATGTCTTAATAATCGTTGTTAGTTATATCGCTATCGATGATGACGATGATAATGAGCGTTTCGGTTATCGGTGATAGAAGAGATAGAGAGAGAGAGAGAGTCAGAAAATCGGACATGTACACACATACACGCGTACCATTCACAGGGAACATATAGGGAACACACATTTACGCGATATTGGCACCGCGTGCCTATTCTCAATGATAAGACTCGATGATAAGGAGGGAACGATTTTGATAATAGAACATCGGATCGACTTTCGAACCGATTTCGAACGCTTTTAGAGTTGGTTGCGAAGGATACGAGAAGTATTTTAGTTGCGATTCTTATTTATATTAAATTGAAAATATCGAGCAATCGTCTCGATGTTCGTGAACAGAAATTTATTAAAAAAATTTACTTAAAATCTTTATTATCTGTGGTATAAAACTTTTAATAAACTCATTTCGTGTGAACCGTTTTGAAATCGGCCCGGGCAAATGGCAAGATGCATTCGCGATTTTTTACACGATTTCACCGACAGACGAGCAATAGTAAAAAAAAAAAGAAAGAAAGAAAGAAAAAAAAGAGAAAATACTCTTCATTCAAGAGTTGCATTTAACGTTAGCCGCATTTCTAATATTCATTACGCATAAGGATTAGTAATTTCGTACTACTTTTGTACTCTTTAACCGATGAAGAAGGGGATAAGAAGTGTTTCCAAGAGGTGAAGATATTCAGAATGTGATTTATTAATTCGTTCGATTGCGATGTAAGAAAAATCAGGTATATACGTACGGTGAGGAACGGACTTTGCTTCTCCAATATCTTTTAATCAAGTCGAATTTTCCCATTCTCTCTTTATTAAATTACAGAAACGAACTTCTTCAGCTTCTTCGATCATTCCTCATTTTATTCGTTTGACGAAAACGGAAATGTTGCCATTATATAAAATTAGTTTTAGTATTCGTTGATAAAAATCCTTAGATTCGAATCTCGAGGGCAAGGCTCCTGTTCTTTCTTCCGTCCCATAGCATAGCGTATAGTATATGTAGAGCATTAAAAAAAAAAAAAAAAAAAAAAGGCGCAAATATGGAGAATTTTCCACCCGATATCGATCACCGCACACACTTGAAAATCTTTGGATTCTCGACGAAAGCCCGTGAAGTTTTCTTCTTCGTTAAAATTCGGATAAGATCGGATCGATTTTCGAAAAGAGATGGAAACAACCAACGAAATGAAACAGGATAATCCAAAATGGATCCATCAACTGATGATATCGATTTGAAAGATCGATGAAATGGTTTTGGGGATATACGCAAACGACGATCGATCAACGAGTCTCTTGATCAAGAGACTCTTTTAATCCTTTTGATTAAGAATACGCATTTCTTCGGGAGATCCAACCGGTGAATAATTAACTTAGAAACTACGATTTCGAATGCACGTAAGAATGCACAAAAAATATTTTGTAAGATTACGGTGGGAATCGAAGGATGTTCATATATATATATATATATTGTTCACCGGAAATGATCTCGCGATATGAAATACGTCGCTGTCAGTTTGAACAACGCACAATATTGTCCTTATTCGACAGCTTGTCGATCGAAAATTCATGGGTGCGTTGATCGTCGATCCAGAGAATTGTCTCTCATTATCGTCGTCGTCGTCGTTGTCTTTTCTCGTCATTGATTCGCGTGATTCATTATCATCATGGTAGCCGCATTCGAGATACTCGGTGATCGCTGTTGTCGCACTTGTCGATCGTTATTATGTTCGAACGATCATCGATGATTTTTCGATCGCGTATCGATACCAAATCGTGTGAGAAGTCGACGATTTCGTTTTTTCACGTCTCACTATCGTACAAAGATCTAGGATGGAACGATCCAGGGAGCTTCAAAAAAGGAAAAATACAAAAAAAAAGAAAGAAAGAAAGAAAGAAATCGATCGTGAAACGAAAGTAAAAAATTTCTTCCTCGAAATTATTACGAAATTTCTTAAAAGAAATTGAATTAATTGTCGATTGCAGGAAATTTCGACCGATAGGACGTGGCATAATCGTGGTTCTTAATCGATCGCGATGGATTTATAGATCGTTTAGCATGCACGTGATTGTTCCAGCCGGCCGGCTATGATATTAACGGATATTATACGAAACGAGGTAGAGAGAGATCGTCGTTGCACAGGGCGCGAGATTAAGCAGCAGAAGCAACCCAAGAGCGAAGCGAGCAAAAAAGAACAAAATAAAGGGTAATAAACAATTCTCTTCCAATTTGTACCGAAGCGATTAAATACCGCAGAGACTGAGATTTTAGGCGAAGTTAATTAGCTCCGAAATGATCGTGGCTGCGATCGATGATACTCTCCTGAAACTTCCAGGGAAACTAGATACCCCCAAAATCGCAAAAAAAAGAAAAAAAGAAAAAAAAAAAAGAAAAAAAAGAGAGAGAGAAAGAGAGAGAGAAGATAACAAAAAGAAAACGTCGTTTTTCTCGTGGACTTAGGAGAGAAGAACAAAGAGCGTTTAGAAACTAGCTGTTTAGAGATTAATATCGTGAACCCCCTGCGATTAGGATAAATCGATCGAGCCTTTCGCCGCCACTGAGCTTCTCGTCCGCGCGTCGATCTCTCTTCGAGATTTTAGAAGAGTTTAAAAAACTCGACTAAACGACTGGCAAACGATTCATCGATTCCATCGAATCGAGAATGAAGAACGATGAAGAACGGGGAATTAAAGGGGGATGCTCGGTGGCGCGAGGCGCGATGAGGCCGGAACGAGAATAGGCTCCCGACTTTTTGAATCGTTTTTTCTTTTCTAGGAAAAGCAGCAAGTGACAATTCGCGAATTTTCGAACGAACTTTTTTCTAGCGGACTGACGTGATGCTTGGGGTGGCGGAAGGGGTGAACGAAATCGAGGGAAATTCAAGGAGCAGAGAGAGAGAGAGAGAGAGAGAGATAGAGATAGAGAAAATATCGACGAACATCGCTTGTTTTACTCGGGCCAAGAATCGAATTAGAAAAAAAAAAGTAAAAAAAAAAAAAAAAAAACGATAGATTTTCCGTCTCGATCCCCCTCCCGTCGCTCGACGAAGCGACTTTTTTCTCGTTTAAACAACGTGCCGGGCTTTCGAGCTTCGATCGTCTCGTCAGCTTCGCGGCTTACTCGTCGAGCGTCCAGTACACCCCCTTTTCGTAATCGTCGAATCATTACCCTTCCCTCCGCGCCTCGATCCTCCTCTCCCCTCTTNCTCCCTCCCTCCCTCCCCGCTCCTTGTGGTTTTCTTTTTTTACGCCCTCGTTATCGGGACTCATACATTCGAGGCTCACTCCACCTCTTTTCTCACTTTGTCGACGATCTCGACCTCTTGGTTTCCCCTTGTTTTCTTCATCCCCCGTTTTGTTCCGCTTCGATTGTTTCTGCGAGTTCTCAGAAAGCTGGATATTTCTTTGATCGAGAAAGGCGGTGTACTCGACCCTGGGCCGGGATATAAAACCAAAGAAAAAAAGATATATATATATATATAGATAGATAGAGAGAGAGAGAGAGAAAGAGAGAATGTGTGTGCGTGTGTGTTTGTTTAAGCTAGAGAGAAAGAGAGAGAGAGAGAGAGAGAGAGATAGAATAAGAGAGAATGCAAGCGCGAGAGAGTGTGTGCGCGAGAGAGGAAAGGGAGAAAGGGAGAAAGAGTGTGAAGAGGCGCCGTATATATATCGGGGGAGGATGAAATTATTTTTACGCGTTCTCGAGCACATCGTTCGACGGATGCGCTACGTGGACGTTGAAAAGTCGTAAATAAACTGGGAAAAATCGCTGAAATAAATCGGGGAAAAATAGAGAGTGAAAGAGTGGGGAGAGAAATTGTCGCGAGAACAAAAAAAGCAGCTCTAGCTCATAGTAGGCCTAACTAAACGAAATAAAGCGAACAAACAGAGAGAAAGAGAGAGAGAGAGAGAGAGAGAGAGAGAGAGAGAGAGAGAGATGAGAAGTATTTATATACTTAAACTAACTAATTAAAAAAAAAAAAAAAAATGAGCGAAAAAGGGAGAGAATGAGACCGATGAGAGATAGATGGAGGAAGAGAGAGAGAAAAAGAGAGAGAGAGAGAAAAGAGAGAGTCGATCGGCAAATTAAAAGGAGAACGAAAGAGACTGATTGCGTGAAAGAGATTTCGAGAGAAAGAAGATGTAAGAAAGAGAGAGAGAGAGAAAGAGAGAGAGAGAAATTAAGAAAAAAAGAGATAGAAAATACTAAAAAAAAAAAAAAAAAAGTCCTCGAGAAATTATCTCGAGGCAAGTCACTCGCGGATCAACAAAAAAAGCCGATGAACTACTCTTTAACAAAAGAAGAAAAAAAAGAAAAAAAGAAAAAAAAAATAAGAAGAATGAAGTAGGAGGAAAAAAGTTGGGGGTGTAAATACAGAAGGCTAGAAAAAAAATGCCGAAAGTGAGAGAGGAGTATAAGAGAGGAAGATAAAAATGGCTAACGAAAGAGGAGGAGTGAGATGGGATAGTGGGGGAAGAAAGAGATAATCTATAATCTTCTGTACATGTTTTGATTATTCTAATTATTAATTATCGTAACTTATAATAACTATTAATTAATTAAATTAATTGATATCTATGGAACTGTATTTAAACGACAAAAAAAAAGTGGTAGCTAGTTTGTCAATGGGTGTATAAATATTTAATTACGATAACTCTATAGTGATACTAAAAAAAATGAACAACAAAACAAAAAACAACAACAAAACAATTACCACAGAACAACAAACAAACAAACAAATAAACAAATATCCAGGAAAATGTGCGCGTGCGGAAAAAAAAAAAAAAGAAACAAAAGGGATGATCGAATCAGATCGAATGCGATTGATTGAATGATAACGAGAGAAAGGGGAAAGAATGGATGGATGAGGAAAAACAAAAAAAAAAAAAAAATACGTGACTAAAATACACAATTAAGAAAAACACGCATACACATACACACAAGCATCAAGATGATATACAGTATATGTAATTAATTCAAACTTTAAACGAGGAAGGAAAAAGCGAAGCGAAATGAAAACATAATTAAAATTGAAGGGAAAAAAAAGGAAAGAAACGTAAATGGATTGAAAATCGAGCGCGGATATTATTATTAGGGATGATCGGATTAATTTTCTGGGTTGGTCGAG
>NW_006263897.1:62076-65789 GCF_000469605.1 Apis dorsata | reverse complement strand
AAAAAAAAAAAAAAAAAAAAAAAAAAAAACAAAAAAAAAAAAAAAAAGAAAGAAACGAACTGTTGCAACGAGTGTCCCGGAAATTTTGGTTGACATTTTTTTCCGGACACGCGCAAAGTGAGTTTCACGGTGCTTCGTGGGGGCTTCTTCCGTTTCGTTTCCGTTTTGTCTCCTTGCACACTTTCTTCTTCTTCTAGTGGTCGACGCGTAAACGAGATGTTCTTCGAAAAGCTACCGCCGCTTTTCGCATTTTTTAACAAAATACACAAAGTTCGCACGGTCATATATATAAATATATATATATATATACATAACGAATATGAGATGGATCACAGAATGGTGTTATCTAGGTGTGTGTTCAATCGTCTGTGTTCCGTGAACAGACACGAACCCTTTTTTTCGAAAGGTTTACCCTGACGAACGAAATAAGTTGTTTGGTCGTGTTCTTCCGTTCCCTTTTCTTCGTCTAGTTTGCTTTCTCGAAAAATACTTGTTTTGAAAGAGGACATCAAAAAAGTAAAATAAAATAAATAAATATATAAATCGAGTCCGTTTTCTTGGACTTTCCCAAAAGAGTAAATGAAATTTACTTAAAGAATCTTTCGATGGATCATTCCGTTTGTCATTTCTCTCGTATTATCCTTGATCGTTTCTTCTTTGTTGTTTTCAAAAAATTGTGTCACGGTATCGAGGAAAAACGACTTGGTCGATTATAGATGGAAACTGGTCGAGTCTCGTGATCCATGTGTGTTTAAATAATTTATATTTTGCCGGAGATATATAATACTTGGTTTAGAACAGGGGGGAAGATAGAACAATTCCTTTTCACGTATATTTCAATGCGTTTAAATGTAAATCGAGAGACGGAAAGACTGTCGGTAAATCAATTGCTCATACCGGAAACGCGATATATAAATTATTTAAAAAATAGTGGCAACGAGAGAGAAGATAATCGTCGTACGAGCTCTGTATAGAATCAAAGATCTTAAATGCACGTTACTCCGGAACGGGTCAACCCTCTTGATCGCGTCTTGGATCCCGCCAGTATTATACGCCTCTCCAATACATCCTCCATCCGAGATATAGAAATCAGCGTTAAGATATCGTACAAAAGAAAAAAAAAAAAAAATATATCACGCGATTATAATTCGTTAAGTGAATTTAATAAAGATAAATTCAGCATGAAAGAAATAAAATAGAAAATATTGATATTTTCGCGTGCTGGATCGATATCTAAAAAAACTAATCGAATCTCTCTTATCGACACACACTCTGTACTATGGATAGAATTTTAAAGAAAAAAAAAGAAAAAAAAAAACGGAAAAAAAAACGGAAAAAAAAAAGAAAAAAAAACCAGACGACAATCAAAGGTTTGATCTTTGACCGCGTATCATAATCGATCGCGTGTTTCCGCGAGGGCATCGATCATCGCACAAGAGCGCACATTGTGAAAAATAGCGAGTGGAAGCGTGTAATAGGATGGTTAAACGCGAACAGAGGAAATTAGTGGTAAAGTTTAAGGCAGCTTTTAAGTTTCGAAAGGTAGAGGGGGAGAAGACGATTTTTAAAACAAAGAGAGAGGTGCTTATTAGATCTCGAGATGATCTCTTAATATCGAAGATACATTCCATCCGAGTACGAGGGCTCTGGCGCGGAATAAAAAAGACTTCCTTTTCTCGTCTACGACATTCCAAGCTTATTTTTTTTTTTTTTTTTTCTACTTTTAATATTTCCTCGCTTTCCACTTTTCTCTTTCCTATTCTTTCTTTTTTTTCTTTTTATTTGTCTTTAATATTAATTTTAATGTTAATAATTTCTCAAAGTCGAGACTGAACGTTCGATTTATTCGGTGAATGATTTTTAGAGAAGAAGACAGAAGGTTGTCGGTGATTTTTGATCGATCACGTAGACGAGGATCGTCGAATTTTTGCCCATTCCATGACCCTCGAGGTACAAAATTCGCGATTAATAATCGTACGTAATTATATTTAGACGCGGTTTCTAAAAACAGATCGATCTCGAACAGACGCGTTCCCGTAAGTTAAACCGCCAAAAAGACATTTATCCTTTTTCTATCGAAAGGACAGGGATTTCTATAGGGAATTGAATGAAAGTTTATTCATCGACAGTATTAAAATAAGGGGAATTTTTCGCGGAGAGACGAAATATTCAAATGAATAAACACACTTGTAGAATTATTTTCAAAAACTTGACACCAATTAATATTAGGTTGATAATCGAACCTAAATTACTTCTCTGAAATATGATAAATAATCTTCGTTTTTTTTTATTAATTTAAAAAGAAATCAAAAGAAAAAATTAATTATTAAATTTTGTTTAATTTTTACTGCATAAGTATCTTTTTTTTTTTTTTTAGAAAAATCTTATTCGCTATATAAACTATAGTGGAATTCTTTTGGAATGGTGTTTAGTTTCGAGAAATGATTCTACGTGTGATCGATAATTACCAGTGTAGATGATCCTCGACGCATTCGAGGGAATCGACTTTCTACACTCGCAGTTGTCGCAATGATTCCGTATTAACTATTATAATACCAGATTTTACCATTATGATATTATAACGTTGTATGTATAAGTGTTCATAAAAAAAAAAAAAAAAATTATTATCACCCAGGATAAACGCAGTGCAATACATTCATCGTTCTCAGTGAATTTCTTCAAAGGCGTGTGTGGAATACATCCATTGAGCAAAAAACAATGCAAAAAAAAAAATATAATAAAAATAAAAAAAAACAAAACGAAACAAACGAACGAACGAACGAAAAATTTATAAAAAAAAGAAAAAAGAAAAAAGAAGACGAAAAGCTGCGCGCCTCCTTTCTTTCATTTCACGCGAAATTAGACGCGATTCGAATCAATGGAAAAAAAAAAAAAAAAAAAAAAAAGATCAAAGAGAACGGTGCTCGAGATCGAGAAAATTTCGCGATCCAAAAAAACAACAAATTAGATTAAAAGCAACTACAAGATAATATACGTTGACCATATTAAGAGACAGTAAGTTTTGACGGTCTGTTCATAAGGACAAAAATATTAAAAAAAAAAAAAAAAATATTTTAAAAAAGGAAAAAAAAAAAAACGCGAAAACACTCGTTGATTTTCAAAGGGATCACGATCGAACGTGAAATCTGTCCGACTGTTACGAATTGTCTTTATAATAAAACGTTTACAGCTTTAATGGGAAACAACCGTAGACGTAAGTGAACGGAGGGCACTAATCTAACAAGAAACAAAAAGCAGAATCGAAAAGAAGAAAAAAAAAAGATGATTAAAAATAACACAAAAAAAAACATAATAAATAATATAGAAGAAAACGAAATAAAAAGAGAGAGAGAGAGAGAGAGAGAGAGAGAGAGAGAAAGCGAGAAAGAGAGTGAAAGAGAGAATGTGAGAGAGAGCGAGAGAGCGAGAGAACGAGAGAGAGAGAGTGAAAGAGAGAAAGAAGAAGGACGAACGAAAAACGCAAGGGAAGCTATTCGTCACCCTCGAATTTTTCTGTCTCGAAATAAATACCGTTGTCTTTTGATTGTCGTTTTAATGGACAAAAAACCATAAACTATGAATGATTTTGTAACTTAAGGAAATATAAGTTGCTCTTAAATCTGACACGGACATGACTTCTTTCACCCGCAATTTTCTCGATGACACGCTTACGTTACTTACTACTCGCCTTCTCGTTTCATCCACGTCTCTGT
>NW_006263897.1:60992-61688 GCF_000469605.1 Apis dorsata | reverse complement strand
TTTTTTTTTTTTTTTTTTTTTATTTTTTTTTTTTTTCTTTTAAATCGAATGATCAAGACGAAAAACGAACACTTTCCTTTTTTTCGACGATCGAGAAAAGAAATATGATCCATTCGATTTCTCTTGTATTTCGTTCGACACGTGTTTAATACGGTGCAATCTGATATCATGATGTAAATTTGTAATGTGATACGCGATGTAATGCTGATTAATAGACAAGCAGATCGGGAACTATCGGAACCAATTTTGATAGATATCGGCGGTGGTTCATCACTAAAAGAAACATCGATAAACATTGATTCCGTTGAACGTTACATTTTTCATTCTATTCAAAATATTTACATTATACATTTTTCGTTGAAAATAATTCGAGAATTTCTCCACAATTGTGTTACGATCAATTTTCGATCCAATCTCCATTAATATTTTAATCGAATTTTAATTAAATATCCGATTTATCCGAGTGTATGTTTCTCTCAGTGTCCGACCCCCACCGATGTTGCTTTATATAATTAGATTTTGTCTGAAAACGAGTTCGATATTGGTGCGTTTTAGCACCAATGGAACCAAAGGAATGACAGGAAAGCTTGAAGGATTGATGAGGGAATGAAACGGCGTTCTTTTCAGAACAAAGCTTATGTTCTGGTGTTCTTCTCTATCATTCATAACTTTCTTCGTGATTCTCATTCTTCGTGA
>NW_006263897.1:60010-60281 GCF_000469605.1 Apis dorsata | reverse complement strand
AAAAAAAAAAAAAAAAAAAAAAAAAAAAAAGAAAAAAAAAAGAGAAACAAACAGAGAGCTTCGTTGAACAATGCCTAGCTATCATCGTCGAAATTAATAATTGTTGAACGAACGAACGAGAGGAAAGTCTGATGGAAGTGTGTACATCTGTTTAATCAGATCGGAGACGGTTGAATTAAAGGTTGAAGAGATATGAAAAGAGATAGGAAAATAGAATGAAGATTGAAGTTGTCGAGGAAGTATGGAAGGAAAAAAAAAAGGAGCAAAAAAA
>NW_006263897.1:59040-59966 GCF_000469605.1 Apis dorsata | reverse complement strand
AAATAATAATAATAATAATAATAATAATAATAATAATAATAATAATAATAATAATAATAAAAACATGAATTATAATAGAGTAATGTATTTTATGACGGGTTTTAATAGCGGTATTAATACGATATTAATAGCGATATTTAGCCGTAACTGATAATAAAGACACTATTTGAATGTGAAATTATTAGACGATAATGAGACACAGGATGTAACACAGTGGTATAAACTGTATGGTAAACTACTATAAGATTAACGATTAGGCATTAAATCGTCGAAATGGGAAAGAAAATGGACGAGAACAAGTAAGATATTAAGATAAATGATGGGAAGAAGAGAAAAAAAAAAACGAATACTGAAACAATGAAAATCTAAGGACTTTTTTTTACCAAAGAATTTTTTTCACAAAGAGATTTCAATACACGCGTGCACGCGTTTTCCTTCACTTGTTTCTGTTTTATTATATACGTACAATGGGATTAAATCACTTGTGCGAGAATTTCGATCGATTTGGATACGAAATTTAATCCTTATGCCAATAAAATACGATACGACTTTAGCATCGCATGCATTATTGGAAAGAAAAAGGGAAGAACATTTATAATAAAAACCCCGTAAACTTCGATGCAATTAAGGTACTATATCGTAATCTCTAATTTTCTCTATAATATAAAAAGTCAAAAGTCATCGAGGAGTTTGTTAGCAAGGGATTAAACTTCGATGATTCTCGCCAAAGTTTTTGATGCTTCCAGTAATTATGGAACGATTCCAGAATAAAATACTGTCGAATTTACGGGAACGTTCTCCGTTAAAGAACAAATTTAAATGTAAATGTTAAATGTAATATCATCGAACATTCCGCAAGATGGACTGCATGAAATCATACTGCGTGATAATGATTTACGAACGTATATAGGATATATGTATAGCGA
>NW_006263897.1:55919-58827 GCF_000469605.1 Apis dorsata | reverse complement strand
AAAAAAAAAAAAGAAAAAAAAAAAAGGGAATACCAAAAATTCGTACGCTTTACATCTAGCGAGAGTGAACGCGAGAATCGTGATAGATCGATTATCGATGGGACGATTTACAATTTAAAAAAAAAAAATATATAGCGATTATTTATTATTAAACAAATGTTTAGGGTGGGATGGAGGGGTGGTCGAGGGAAATCTGTGGGTGTAGACAAAGTAAGACTGATTTGTGAAAGGATTGATTGCTTGATTCGAGTATCGTTTATCGATCGGTCGATAATTTATGAACATGGAAATATCGTTGTTTATGTTAAGTTACAAAGTTATCCGTATTAACGTAAGATTAAACACAAAAATAGGAAATTTTCTGCTTGAGAAACGATACATTTTAATATAGATGAAATTTAATGATTAAAACATGATACTATGATAAAAAAGTCTAAAAATCTGAATCCTGTTTATACTAGGATCGATCGAACAATCTTCGAATCAAGTTGACGAATAGAAAAACTTCTAAGAAGTGAAAAATCTTTTTACTAAGAACTTCATTCCATGTCTAATATTACATGGGCTTGTACTATTTTCCAATCGAATGGCTCTCAATTGAGTTGCTGAGTGAATAGAAAACAGAAAATTTTCTAAAAGAAAAGAATCCTTTTCTTCTTTTCAAGGGGAAAAGAGAAAATATAAGAAAAAAAAAAAAATCTTTTTTTGCAGAGATGCTATTTTCTCTGCTAGGAAGTTTGGCCTGCGTCTGATCACGCACGGACTATAACTACTGTCGGTCGTGCACAGGCCTAACGTTCACGCATCGACCAAGCATCGGAACACTGAGCTTCTTCCTCTTTCTAATTACCTCGTTAATTGCTAGACACTTGATTATCCACTTCGATAATTCTACGTTAGCGAGCAAGTTATGCTTGTTTTACGTTAGAAAATCGAAATAAAAACCTTTATATGTATATCGTTGATCACCTCGATCGCGAATGACACGAACATTCATGTTCATTGTTAAATAACGACTGGTGCTTTGATCGCAGCATATCGAGACTAGAATCGAGAAGGCAATTGGGGGAAACAAAAAAAAAAAAAAAAAAAAAAAAAAAAAAGAAAAGAGAAATCAAAAGGAATCAAAGGGTTTCTTTTCGAGCTTTCACGTGGGTGACAGTCGTAGAGAATATTTTCTTTCGTAACGTTCAATCTTTATAACAAAGAGCATCTATGATCATCACCGGACTCCTGATGAAATTATTTCACGAAGAAAATCAATTTCGCAGGGTGTCATCACCGCGAAGGATACCGTGTAATCACTGTTACCATCGATCCATCGTATATCGATATATCGAAATGTTTTTGAATTCAATCGATATGTCGATCTAATGATTGATCGATCTTGTTGGAAACGTTGCGCCAGCAAATCATTTAACCTCTTAAAGAGTAGAATCTTCAATTAACTAAGCGCTCTCGAATAATAAAAATGGACGATTTGTTTGTCGAGTGTTTCGCGGGATATACTTTCTTCGTATACCTTTCTAATAGGGCCGAGCATGGTTTTATTTAAAGTTCGTCTAGGTGCGAAACGTTGAATAAATCTAAACCTATATAAGTATAATCTGTATTTAATTATCGTCATTTATCATATTACTGTGTACTTATCGCATGATTATTACTTACATGTATTATTTATACAACTACAGGTAGAAATTCCCATTGAAGTATTATGTGGAGGTTAGATATATCTATATATACATTATATTACATTATATTATATTATATTACATTATATTATATTGTATTTACATTATATTATATTATACACATATATTTCTCACGTGGAAATTTTTCAAGCATTCTCAATAACACCGCGACGGCTATTGTTGTGCAATAAGTATATATGGGCGTGCTTTTTAAGAGGTTAATCGGGATACCGATTTAATATTACGTAGTACAGAGCAAAAAAGCTTCCTCTACATATACATATACACATACACACACACACACATATATACATACACATACACACATACACACACACACACATGCATACGCGAGTCCGTCTATAATAGTTTCAAGTTTCAAAACCTCGAATTACAATTAAAATTAGTATAATATTATGATAATTTGTGACATTGTGCTCTATTATTATCTAGATATATTCGTTTAAATGTTTATGCGTATATATTTAAAAATCAAGTATTTCGTAAGTAGTTTGATTGTATGTATGTACTTTTCTATTTAATTCTATGTTATAACTACATAATATTGATCTTTTCATTGCGTACGTGTAATCATGATTTATCAAATGCAAATTCGAGGTTTATTCGATCTAAAAAAAAAAAAAAAAAAAAAAAAAAAAAAAAAAAAAAAAAAAAAAAAAAAAAAAAAAAGAAGAAAAAAAAATGTAACCGGCCAAGCGAAGCAAATTAAAACACACTTCCTTCATCGATGAAGACATACGTATACGTATCTTACGTGCGGATGATCCGCATAAGGGAACAGAATTCATTTTTCGAGGAAACAACGATGGGATGTTCGTTCCTAATGGGTTCCGTCGAGCATTCTTCGTCGTCGCCTCACGAAATCACTTTAGGGCAACGAACTAGAAAATGTGTTGAATATTTACACGAATTTACAAGAATCTTACTAATATATACTTTTTCTATATCATACGCGAGACAGAAATTACAGATATGCGCATGTAGGTGCATATCACCAATACATACATATACACACACATATGTTACAAGACATACAAATTTAAATAACATAACTCTTATATCTTTAACATCTAATAAAATGGAGGAACGGAAAAGATTATATTGGATGTGTACTACAAATCCGCGTACAATCAAAGCACACATGAATACATGATTACATGCACCCACACGTACAAGAAAAGAAGACCATTCACGCA
>NW_006263897.1:54656-55851 GCF_000469605.1 Apis dorsata | reverse complement strand
AAAAAAAAAAAAAAAAAAAAAAAAAAAAAAAAACAGACAGCAACATTTTCGAAAACACGTGCGCGCCATCACAATTGTTGATATAAATTGCGATCCATGATTATTACTATTTACGATATAATTATTATCTTGCATTGTCTAGTCATACGTTATTATTGTATAACTAACAATATTAATTATTAATTAATCTGTACTACCTAGTCGCATTATGTGTTGCATAAAAAAACTATGAAAATTCCGAAGGCGAAATAAGAAAGAGAGAGAGAGAGAGAGAAAGAGAGAATGGAAGTATGAAAGAAAAAAACGTAAAAGAGAGAAAGGGAGAGAGAGCGTACAAGGAAACAAGAGAGCAAGAGAGAAAAGAGAGAATGAGCGCGAGGGATGAATGATGTAGAGACATGAGAAAAGTTGGTATTGGTGAAATTTCAGTAATTATATTATGAAGAACGATGATAAATGACAGATGATCAATTGAAGCGATGATTACGGTTGTGATCGTAACCAATGATGAATAAGGCAACAACGGTAGGCGCAATATGTTCCCAAAAAAAGGAGAAAAAAAAAAAAACGATTTAGAATATAAAGAGAAAGAGAGAGAATGTAAGAGAGAGAAAGAGAGAGAAAGAGAGAATGAAACAAAGGCACTTTGTTGCAGCCGTGATAACGCTCGTCGATCGAGAATAAGATCAAGTTTGACTAATTGTGATGATAATCTCGGACGAAGTTATTTATTTTGAGGATAAGGGGAGAGCTAGTGAGATAAAAACTTAAGGGTGCTTTGAAATGTTTCAAACGTTAAACGCGAATGTTTTTAATCACGATTTGATGATCGATGATGTTTAAGAAACGATCAGTTGATTCCTAGAAAGTAAATTTTGAGAGCTACATATAATTAAACACTTCGCGGGCAAACAAGCGCTAAATATTGAATATACGTATGACTATAAAAATACAAGATTCGTATCATCTTGAAAAATTTAAAGAACTGTCACCGAAGTGTTATGTCATATCCGCCCAAAAACCCGTCAATCCAATCAGAAAGTAATATCGTCGTACATGTTGAAAAATTTGAGAAATAAGTACTTTAAGATACTTTCTGAACTCATCGTTTCTTCGATCGATGAATCAAATGGATAAATAATCGATCAAATCGGGCGATCATGGTTGCCGGAGGCCGCCTGCTTAGTTAAGGAAC
>NW_006263897.1:47036-54467 GCF_000469605.1 Apis dorsata | reverse complement strand
AAAAAAAAAAAAAAAAAAAAAAGAATAATAACTGTCACGACACGCACGTGCGCGTCGCGCGCCAAAATCGTGACGCGTCCGTGCGTACTGGTAGCAGAAAAAGAACAAAACGAGTATTAAATATATGCGGGGGCCGTGGAGAGGAGGGAACCTTCCTTTACTCAAAAGAAATTTCGGTGGATTACTTGTCAATCCACTGACTTTTCCCTGTTGCCAGGTAAGAGAAAAAAAAACAGTGGAAATATATAAGATCTTCATATGTATACCTCATATCCTCGGTTTTGGTGCATAGCAAGCACATTTTCGTCAGAACAAATCAGAACAAAAAAAAAGTTCTCAAGATATCTTAAACGTGCGTTGTCTCTCCTTCCTATGAATTGTACCCTCCTCCCTCCCTCCCTCCCACCCGAGGAGAGCTCGCGGGCCCTATATTGCAATATTTGTACTTTTCCATGTTGAAACCTCGATATACAATAAATTATATTAACAAACTTGGATTCTTGATTCTCTTTTGATTAATCATCTGTTTCTTTTCATCTTCTTTTTATTTTAATATTTATTTAAAAGGTTGAGGGTACATAAATGATTACATAAAAATTTATCGAGAATGATTTATTTGTGAGTTGTAATATTATCATAAATTGTTTTTGTATATTTAATATTTAATCATTAAATGAAAATTATTATTTTAAGAAAAAATATACAAAAATAATAGCATGCTTTTTTATAATAATTATAATAGCGTCATATATAACGAGATTCTACATTAAGTAATTCTAATTCAATAAGGATATCGATTGATTCACGGATTTTACATTCTCGCTATATTATGAATGCTATATAATTTTTCAAACAATGAAAAAATTATGACAGAGAAATATTGGTATTTAAATAAATAAAAAAATAGATCATATATAACATAATTTTTCATATAACATGTCACATCTATAGCGTGATAACTATTCAAAGATATCTTATTTTTTATGAGAACCTTGTTTCTTTGGAGCGAATTCTAATCCTCTTATATAGTTTTTTTTAATTTGATATTTTTCTGAAAAATTAATTAATTTATTTCAAAAGATATACAAATATTTTTAATTATCTTATAAAATATCGATTTTATTACTTGCCTGTAAGTAATTTGTAGACATATAAAATTTGATTTCCTTGAACTAGAACACTAGGAGTTTTTTTCCCCGGTTCATCCGTAATTGTTGCACTCGCTCCAATATTTTGGCATTCTTTGCTAAATTCTTTAGCATTTATACCAAATGTTTCCAAATTATTTACTAGCGTTACCTATATATAACATTAAATAAATAAATAGTAACGTTTCGCATATATAATAGTAACAATCTTATATGTTAATTTTATATGTTAATTTTCAGAATCAATATATACCTTTTTACCACCGGATCGAACAGTGACTCTCATATCAATAGGTTCCAATTTACCCGTGTGTAACAATTTATTTCCTGCTAGAGTAACTTCATGCATATGCGTCATACGTCCAATAAACTTGTTTATTCCATCCTCCATCATTACAGTTTCCACATTCGCTTTAGTTTTCATAATAGCTGCGAGTTGCGGGTTCAGTTTCAGTATCCTATAAACAAAATTATTTTATTAAACAAAATTATAATAAAACATATATTTCATCATTAATTCTTTACCTTCCATCTTGAAGATTCTCTGCTTTCACGTATTCAGTAAAACATTTTCTGATCTCAGCTCTTTTCATAATGTCTCCTTTTCTGCAATCATTGTATGGGAGTAAAATATACATAATTCGTATCATATAATACAGCATAATGGTATATGATGTAACAGTTGTCGACTTCTGCTCTGCACAGAAAATCAATCTTTTTGCATTTATTGTATCACGGCAACGTGACACATCCCGAGTGTAGCACTATATACTCACTCATATCCAAATTTTGATAGTACTGGTAAAACATCGGCAGTCACTTTATAACATTCAGAGACAACTGCCGCATTGGAAACAATTGGCTCCTGGGTTGATGTAGGTTCCTCTATAATGACCAATTCTTTTAGAAGAGGATGATCAAACTATAAAAAGATATATTACAATTACTGAAAGCAACAATTATTTCTATAAAATTTTAATCAAAATCTTACCTTAATCGATAATATACTTTCAACACCTTTAACAACAGAGGTATTAATAACTCCCTTTGTTTTCATTTCTGCTAAAAACAAGGATAATTTTTTATACCGAGTTTTTTTTATATCTATATTTTTATTTGATGGACATGCAGCTATTAAATGATTTTTAAAGAAATTGGATGTTAATATTGGTAAGTCACTAGGCTTTATTGAAGTTTTGCAAGCTTTTAAGAAGCAATATTCAAGTAAATTGTCCATTTCTTTTATTGGATCCATAGTTATTTCTATTTCATCAGTAGCTATAGTTTTAATTTTAGGAGATTCTTCCATTTTGTTTTCTTCCTCAAGAGTTTCAGTTTCTGATATTAAATCATTATTCACATCTAAATTATTGATTGTCTCAATAAGTGATTCTTCATTATTCTCATTTTTCTGATCAGTTATTTCATCTATAGTTTTTATCTTATCACTATCAATATCAATATTTGGTGGTCCTAAATTTGGCCTTAAAGGAGGTTTTCCAAGTTGACACAATGTATCACCTATTACATGTAGAATTTCTACACATTTTCCATGACCTCCAGACATATACATATCTTCACTGGAAAGTGCAGTAAAACCAACAGCAACTGGTGCCTATATAAAAAAAAAAAAGTAAAATTATATATTTTTTTATCAAACTATAATATGTTAAGGAAAAATAAACTTATATAATATTATACCTTATTATCTTCTGTATTTATTGAAACAGGTGTACCCTTTTGTAATTTGCCAAAAGAATATAATGTCACAGGTTCTTTCAAATAGACACCAGGCAACATTAAATCTGCACCACCTATTAATTTTGATATAACTGGGGGATATGTTGTAAAAGTCTTTAATAAATTTGGGTGATGCCATAAAGTATATATGGTAGGTAATAATGCTTGATGTAAAGATTCAAGTTCAAAAAACATAGGTATTTTAGCTACACAATAAATTTTTCCTAAGTGACCATTGTGAGTTGCAATTTTCATAACACTTATTGCCTCTTTTTTAGGAATTAACGTTTGTGTCTCTTCATCTGTCAACGTGGGATATATTGCTGAAATTTCTTCACATAATTTTTTCCTAATTAAAGACAATAATAAATATATTTATTAATATAAATTATTGAAAATATAAATTAAATTATACTAACCTTTCTGTTCCTTTCAATTGATTGTTAGATTTTACTTTAAACGATTTTATAAACATTTTGATTTAACACAAAATATAAAAACAAAGTTTATTCAATAAAATTCTTAACAAAACTCTTCGGATAAAAATTTGACTATACTCAAGATTACACAGGTTATCCAACCCTTCATCTCATTATTTAATCGTTGCAAATTTAATCAAAGTAAGTAACTAAAATTTATTGCGATAGAAATAATTCTAATGAAATATGCATACAATAATTGAAAAATAAACATAAATGTACAAAATGTATTAATTAACAAAAGAATGCAATAGTAATAAATTTAGAATTAATAAAAGGGTTAACAATTTTTCCAATATATTTATTAAAGAACTTCTTTTGTTGTACATTCATGTTATCACGATTCAACCAAAAGCGATGTTACCAAATGCAATACTTCAGTCTAAAGTATTACTAGTGTATAAAGTACTCAATCATATTTGTAGATTAAACATTTTAGATAAATATTTATCTAGAAAAAATGTTAAATCAATTAATTCAAAAAAGAATAGATGAATTTATTCAAAGAAAATTTATGTTAATAAAACATAAAATATATACGATGTACAATAATGATAGTTGTATTGTAAAGTATATCCTGTGTCCTCTTACGGCACATAGGAAAAACACGATAAAATCCACTGTGTGATCTATAGGTCACTATAACCTCAAAAAATTGCATTATGCATAATCTATCAGTGAGAAGTAACCTTTGAACATAATATAAGTTTAAAGTATTATCATCATATTCTTATTTATTTATTGCCACTATTAGAATGGCAATTATGAAAATATTATTACGACCAGACATCGTAAGATTCACGGGAGTCAGAGTGAGTTACATTTCATACGCCATTGTTATATTTGATTCTAGTTACTGTACATCAAAGTAGTTTCGTTATTCATTTTTTTTTTTTGTTTATGACAGATTAAATTAAATTCACTATAAATTGAAAATATAATAATAATTCATTTATTCGCAACTAATTGGTGTTGTGACAAAATTTTTATTTATCGTTAGTTTCATTTTTCTCGAACTATTCGAATACTATTTAAAAATATTTAAAATTAATTCTTTTTGATTAAAATTTGAATTTTTAAATAAACTACTTGTTCATAAACACAAATTATCAAATTTAATGCAAATTTCTATTATTTTAATTAAAAGATTTTGAAATTGTATTTTTTATATTCATTTTTCAATATTATGCAAAAATTTATAATTTATAAATTATAAATATAAAGTTGATAAAAACAAAAAGTTGATGCAAAATTTGTCAAACATTGCATTATGCATTAGTATAAAAATATACTATATAACATTCATAACATAACAGTATATTTTTATATCTTGTTTCAAGGTCTATATAGCTGTATCAATATCTTGCTCCAAAAATATGAAGTAACTTTATAACTCTTTATGAAACATGTAAACAATAGTAATTTATATAATTATAAAATATAAATATAAATATTTAATTATTTTAAACACATAATAACATAAACACTATAAAGTTTTTTTATTTTATGATTATTTTACATAAGAATTATGTTTCTTTTCAGCATCTAAGTATTAAACCAAAATTTGGTTTACTTTTTGACATTGATGGTGTATTAGTACGTGGCAAGAAAGTATTACCACCTGTATCAGAAGCTTTTAAACAACTGCAAGGAAAAGATGGCAAATTCCGTGTACCAACTGTATTTGTTACTAATAGTGGAAATGCATTACGTAGTCAAAAGGCAGCAGATTTATCTAAATGGATAGGATTTGAAGTAAAAGAATCACAAGTTATTATGGCTCATTCACCATTAAAATTATTTAATCAGTTCCATAATAAACAAGTACTAATATCTGGTCAAGGACCAATCAAAGAAATAGCTAAGGAATTAGGTTTTCAAAAAACAGTAACTATTCAAGAATTAGTGAAAAATTTTCCTTGTTTAGATTATGTAAATATGGAAAAGAGAAATCCAATATGTGGTCCTGTGGATCCTACATTTCCTAAAATAGAAGCCATTGTATTATTTAGTGAACCCATTTCTTGGGAAACCCCATTACAACTTATAATAGATCTTTTAATGACTAATGGCATGCCTACTGGTTTGCTTGATGATATTCCATATCCACACATTCCAATCTTGGCATGTAATATGGATTTATTATGGGTATCAGAAGCACCGATTCCTAGATATGGTCATGGTACTTTTTTACTTTGTCTAGAATCACTATATAAAAAGATTACAGGAAAAGATATGATATATTCTGCTCTAATCGGAAAACCTAGTGAAATAACATATTATCATGCAAATTATATGCTTCATGAACATGCTAAAAGTATTGGTATAGATAATGTTAACACCATATATGCTATTGGGTAATTAATCCATTGAAAATATTAAAAAACTAAAAAAATTTTAAGAATTAAAATGAATATATAATTAAATTCAATTTGTATTTTATAGAGATAACATCAACACTGATATTTTTGGTGCAAATTTGTACGATAAATATTTATCTTATTGTGCAAAAGAGGAAGCATTAAAATCTGATAAATTGAAGAAATTACTTGACAAGGATATCAAACCACCCAATGCAAAAGCTTGTATTAGTATTTTAGTTGAAACTGGTGTTCATCAACGAGATTCTGATTTTATATCAGAGCACAGTCCTAGAGACTTCTTACCAGTCGAAGATGGTCTTGGCAAGCCTGCATTCGTAGTAAAACACGTTGGCGAAGCTATTAACGTCGCGTTTAAGGAAGAAAAATTTGACTGAATTAATATAATGCTATAGAACATCTTTTTAGACTTGGAATGTTCATCCTAATATTGATTAAGATAAAAAGAAGAGATGCAAGAAATTATATATATCTATATTGCTAAATATCACGTAAGTATCATGTTAATTTCGGTAACTTTTTTTCGAAGGCAAGAACGTAAAAGATAAGATTACTGTAATTAATTGTTTAAAATACTTTACTTGGCACTTTTTTTTAGTCATTTTTAATATTTTTATTTTATTAAAGAAGAAAAAGAAAATATTATATTTACATCTACAGTAATCTTTACTAATCAATTAAGAAATTATCATTGCAAGTCAATGATATTAGCAAACAGTACAACAATTTACATTAGAAATACTGAATATATTAAAAATAGTCTTTCAATCTATATAGATTTTTATGTATATTTGAAGTTTTTATTATTTATGTTATATAAGTGTAATATTTAGAAAATTTTTTGAAGATAACATATGTACATATATTCATTTATATATAGAATAGATATATACATTCGTATAATTTTAAATTCAACATTTATTATGATGATATTATACAATGTAATGATTAAATTTTATCATGTCTCATTTAATTTTATCATATTGTGACGATAGATCATACGAATTAAAAATTTAGTTTCAATTTGAAAAAAAAAATTAAAAAATGAAAAAGAGAAAACAATATAAACTATATGCAATTGTTTTAATTAAAAAAAATTGTAATCTAACAATAGATGTACTACAAATGCATTATTTTTAGCGTTTATTGGCGAATATCGCTTTATATACAGAATTTCGTCTAGTCGCAGTTTCATTATGTAGCAATGTTATTATATATAGCAATTCATAATTTTTATCAATGCAAAAAAGTATGCAATTGTTAAATTTTAGATAATTTTACTTTGTCGATCTTTATTTTTATACATGTAATCATGAAAGAATAAGAAAGAATACAACATTGAATATGTATCAAACAAATTATAAAAAATAATATAAACCGATATTACACAAGAATATTTGCCACAGCTGATGGTAAAAAAAGACAAAAGTCAGCTGAGATGAAGACTGACCATCTATGTAAAATCAAATTAATAATAAATATTTGCTGGAATCAATATTATAATTTGCGTTAACATTAATAAATTAAAGGAAGAAAATAAAAAAATAATCATTGTTCTTGTTTCTTTTTCGAAACAATAAAATATTATTTAAATTGTATGAAAGAATAAGATTTTATGATACCCGTATAGATAATGAAGAACAATTATATATATAATATATGTACTGTTGCAAAATTGAAAGC
>NW_006263897.1:38726-46843 GCF_000469605.1 Apis dorsata | reverse complement strand
CAAGAGTTACATTATTTTTTTTTTTTTTTTTTAATTATAATTTTACAAACGCCTGATACATATTGTCTACAAAAAATTTATGTGACTTTCATAAAATTAATTAGAATTTACATATTTTTTCTAAATTCGCTTATTTATATTGTCTTTCATTCTTTTATTTATGAATTCTATGAAAGCTACAAAGTGTGCCAAAAAAATATTTTTTTTAATTTTCTTTTTCTGAAAGAAAGTTAAAGAAAAGTAATATTCGAAAATTTGATTTCTTTTCAAATATAATTTTCGAAAATCACATGTGGACATATCAAGAGATATAAAACGTGCATAAAATGCATAAAAATCTTGATTATTTTATTTTATTTTATTTTAAACAAATGTTATTGTAGTTTAATCTAGTTAAACGAATAATTTTTTTTTCCTTTACACGCGAATTGTGAAATATATATTTTCTTTCAATTTTCAAATCATGAATAAAAAAAATAATCGCTAATATTTTATTAAAGCTAAAGAGAAAACAATAAAGACGCATTTGATTTATTTTTGTTATAAGCAATTTAATTATGTTCAAACGACTAATGAAACATTCATTTTAATTGTATATATTTTTGTAACAAAAGCGATTTGTATAATTTATCAGGCTGCTGAAACTTTGAATTTCAATTATACTATTAAGAAAAGGGTATTTATGTTAATGTAATTAAATCCTTTCTAATTATCCTACCATAACAAATTTTAATTGTAGAAACTAGATACAACAAAATATATTTTTTGTTAACAAATTATCTTTTAAATCTTGTAATTAACAATATAATTTTGTCGGACGAAAATGTATTTTTCTTTCGTGTTACTGTTCATCATATACTTTCTCTGCTATTTTGTCAAGAGGATTGGTAAGTAATAAAAGAACGCATTACATAAATGTTATTATTGCAAATTGAACAATGCTTTTTTTTGTTAATGATGTGCAGAAAATTGAGATAAAATTAATAATTGCTTTTGATTATGATGGAACGTGCAGAACGTCTGGATCTCATGACCCGTGAATTAAACCGTCAATCGTTTGATGAAATAATTCAATTATATATCGGTTAAGATCTTCACCAAGAATAAATTTAGTTTTTAGGTTGAGGATTCATTGAATATTAATCGATATTTATTTGAATGCATATAATTATTCGACGATTATGATTAAAAAAAATATATATATAAATATATATTTATTGTCATATATATATTTATTGTCAATATATAAACGAAACGAAAAAGTTTTGAAGAAAAGAAATAATATTTTATATTAAATCATCAACATTAAATAATGAAAAAATATTAATATCGGTGAAGAAATAATCACAAATAGATTTTTTATCATTTGGAGTGCAAGTTCGAAAACCGGTTTTGAATAAGTATGCCTGGTACTTCAATGTCATCCAAAGATTCGATGGGTGTCTCGTCTTTTTTAAAAATCTAAAAATATATCCTAGCAGCCATGTTAGTAAAATTCAACAAGTTAAGTGGAACGGTTCTATGTACATTCAGACATTTCCGGCAAGAGAAGAAATCGACCGAGATTTCTTTGGGATGAAGTTTGCATAAGCTTTTTCTCGGATACCAAACGAGCTGCTTTATGATCTTAATTTACGAGTTCATTAATGGTCGAGTTATCGTAATTGACCTTATCGTCACATTACTAATCAACATCGTGTATTCAAGTTATGTCATCGCATGAACAGAAAAAAAAACATAGTGAATATATTTTCCAAATAATCATAACTCAAGAAATCGTTTTGTAGTAAAAAAATATAATAAGGAATAATTATAATAAGGAAAAATGATTTCATTATCATATTTAATATTGATCAAGAAAAAGATTAAAAATTTGACCTTAATATTTTGAGGTCTCAAATATTAAATGAAATCTCAAAAAGAAAAAAAAGATTTAATTGGTTGTACAACATAAATAACATTCAAAATAAGATCGATACATTTACTGATCGATCGTTTATGAATATTATTTTTATATCAATAAGAATTAATCGGAGAAAATTAAAATTTAATAATTTAGAAGGTATAAAAGAAATATTGAAAATGAAAAGAAATCTTGAGTGAATTTAAAACTAAAGAAGCAAATGAAAGATGCGATATTAAGTAACTTACAATTTTTAGAATTTCGTTTAAAATTTCATCGAAATCAATGCGTAACACTTTGTACGATCCACCCATAAATAATCAAACCGGTTATCCATTTCTGTGCCATGATGCACGATTTGCGGTGCAACAAATCGTGGATGTCATTTCTAATTTAAAATTCAGCACTCGTCAGAGTACACATAATACTAAAATATAGGTCGAAGATCACTGCCCGTTTGAACGTCTTTTCCTACTTAAAAGAGAAGAGAAGAAAAAAATAAGAGAAGAAAGGAAAGAAAAACATTTCAAATATGATATATCGAAGGAATTAAAAAAATAGACAATAATACAATATAATTTTAATACTTTTATATTTGTCAATCTCGTTCTCTATTTATACATGTATTTATAATCACTACTAGAAAATTTACTTGATTGAACAATTTATTATGGAAAAGTAAAAGTAATTCGCTATCTCGATATACAAGTTACACACCCACAAGCAATGCGAATAGGGTCACAGATATAATTGACCCGCGAAAGTTGGTTTCTCGCATCGTCCACTCTCATCACGGAAAACGTTTCACTGTCACCTTCTCCCATTTGATATCTCGTAGTAACTTACCACGATTTAACGCAATTAATCACACGATATAAATTCATTGATTGCAACACAAAGAATTATTTCAAAGAGAAAACAATCTCTATTCTTGTTAATCGTGTGAATGTTTCCCTCATTATTATTTTTACATTACATAATATATATACAAGACGTCCTCTCCATTTCTTTGATCATCCATTCATGTTTAATAAATTAACGGAATTAAAGGTAATTATAACTCTAACACTCATCTACATTCGTGTCCCTCTTCCTTCTCTTTTTTTCATAACATTCTACAGCTCTTTGAACTTGTTCCAGATAATCCTGGATCGTGTCCTCTCGTGTCGAGAATTTGCTCGAATCCGACCTAGCGAAAGACCTCTTCTGCACGAGCGCAGTGAGCATTAGAGTGACCACGGGAAGAGTCATTCCCAAGAGGAACGTTGGTGTCATAATGTTTTTTAAACCGTGTTTCTTGAATCCTTGGTACAATTCGGACCAAATACCATCGTCTTCCTCTTCGTGATACTTACCCAATTTTCCATACAAATGAGGTTTTATCTTTCCCGTTTTAGCGATGTAATTGTAATAATAAGGGTCGTACGATTGGGCGTATAGTTGAGAATAATATATATCTTTATTTGACGGTGGATGATCAACTTCGGGGAACCAAGCGCTAGCGTCTTCATATGGGATAGAAGGGTTGCCGATAATTGGTGGACCACGATGAAATCCTGGTGGCTTCGTGTAGATCACTTCAACAGGTGAGCCTTTCTGCTTGAACGGTACTGCTTAGGAAATTCGATTGCAAAATTAATTAGATTACCTACTGATTAGAGTGAATTTTTATTTAATCTCAAGTGAAAATAATCAATTATTGCGTTGAAGAAGAAAATTCTCACAAATCCTCTAATTAAAAAGTTCTTACAATGCGAATTGCATTAAGACGAGTTTCCTGAACGATGTAACTCTCGATTGCTAAACTTGTTTTCCTACTATAATTAACACGTTTCGAGATAGTTGAAAGTTTTGAGATAGAAATATGAGATACTTAATCAGAATATTGCAATGAAATATTAAATTATATATATTTTGATTTCTTTTCATATGTGACTCTGACTTGAGAGATTCAAGGATTAGAAAAACACGATTGAAGTATCTCACCTGGAGGAACAGGACCGACATATATCCCAGATCCAATTCTAGATTGTGCGTAAGGAAACGGTTTTCCATGCACTCTTCTCACACGTTGATACCATCCAGGATAAAAGACATCGTTCCTCGCTTGAATTCCAGGCGCGTGCTGTTGTTGCATTAAAGGTATAGATACTGGATTTGATACACTCGAATGAATATCTATCGGGTTCACAGGCGAATTGTAGGTTGGCTGATTAACTGGAAAAGCTTGCAACGTCTGTCTTTGTTGCATAAGTTGTGCAGTCAAATGTTGATTCACCGAGGAGGGTATGGGTTGCTGATTAACCTGCATTACTGATTGTTGCGCTAATTGTTGTACATTCATTGGTTCGACGTTCTTGAGATTTTCTTTGCTTTGTAAATAATGATCTAAAGACAGCCGTGATTCTTCTGGCGTCTTGGAGTTTAGAAAAGTGTTCAACGCTACTTGAGCCTTGGAGGTGATTCCTTGATTGTAGGTATTTGTAGACAAATGTCGACCCGTTTGAACGATCTTCTCTTGTTTCGATGGATACGACGAATTATATAAATCTCTTTGAATGATTGTATGATCATCGATTTTTATCGGATTTGCGGATTGGCTCGAATTACTAACATTTGGGATCAATGACGAAAGATGAAAGTTTTGAGAAGATTCTGTCAAAATATCCGTCATGTTCTCTGCCATTTTTTGCCTTGCAGTTTTTTCGAAGAGTCGTGATTCCACGGCCGTGTACTCGGTGTTTTCCGTCAATGGATTACCCTCGAAGTTTAATTGACCATTGACTAATCCTACGAGGGCCAACAAGATCGTTGCCAGATTCATGATTCTGGAATTAATGGTAAATCTACTAATTTTTGAACATTTCTCAAATTTTTAGAATAAAAATAGAATAACATATATATTTACTATTTCTAGCAAAATATTTATAAATAATAGAAGCTTTTAGAAGAAGTTCATTGATTAATAATTTCAATTAATTGTAATTAACAAACAAAAAAGATTAATATTTTGAAGTGTTTTGTGCATCATTCTATCGTTGGTCAACGAAAAGAAAGAACGAGTTATACAAATATTTTATTATTTATATTCCATATAGATATATACTTCACGGTACACGTCACGGTAATTAATCACTGATCTAATTTTAGAATTAATATTATATATTTATATATTATTTCATTTGCAGTTTATAGAAAAGTAGATCGATTGTACATTCATGAATCGATTGACGTGGGTTAAAGACCAGCGTAACACTTTCTTCGGTCAAGGTGAACATAATCACATTAACATGAAACACGTTTTCATTAATCGCTTTCCGATGAAGATATTTCTTTTATCACACCATTAAAGTTACATATTACCATTCTTTTTATTTATCATTAAAGTCTTAAGATATATTGCTTCAAAATCGTAAATCTTTCATACATGAAAGAGAATCGTAAATAAATCTATAAAACATTTCTTCATTTGAATTTCATGAAATAAACCGGTGAATTATGAATCGAGACATTACCAGACATACGACATAGATCACATTGTAATATCTATTATATATAAACTACGATTTTTAAAATTATATTTTTGACTAAAATAGTGGAAAAAAAATCATTGAGAGAAAATGGCTACACTTGCATAATATTTATTAATTATTCTTTGTTTAAGATCAATTTTTATCAAAGAAATTTTCATATAAGAAACTAGAAAATTGGTATGATTTTCCATTTCGTTTTCGATTGATTCTGGAATTATTTTATATGAATTTAAATGCATAATGCTTTAAAAGCTGTTGATATTCATTTTTATTGTTGTTTAAAATGATCATTAATGGTAATTTCATTTTAGTAGAATTTTAAAATTTTAAAATTTGAATTCTATCCCATGGAACTTTCTAAAAACCGTTAATTCATTACAAATTCAGCGATTGGCCGAAATTCAAAAAACGCCTTGATTTCTTTACTGGTTGACAAGGACTATTGACACCATTCATGGAACGTGTCTTATGTCGGCAATGAAAAGCGAACTAACATTACAATACATCACAAATAACATTAGAATAGATTTTAAGTGCATAATTTTTTTTAAAATTCATAGGAACATAAGAACAAAAGAAATAGAAATGCCAAGTACCATAAAAATAATTTAATGAAGTTTTAAGTAAAAAAAAAAAAATATAGCCATATTTTTAATTGTTCATTTTAACGATCTTTCATATATGTTTGTATTCTTTAAAAAAAATACTACATTAATTTTGAACAAAATATAAATTTTATATAAATTTTATTAGAAATTTTATTTATAGTTTTATCCATAAGTTTAGAATAATAATTTTCATTTATTACCAATTGAAAAAAAATTATTTTGAAAAATATATCATTATTTTAAATATCTCTAATCGAGTTAATTAGAAACAAAAGAAAAATTCTTTGAATTTTACTTACAATTGTACAATGTAACAATATTTCAATAATTCAAGCACTAAATTTTTCGTCTCTCGTCACAAGTTTCTTAATTATATTGAACACCAACTTGATAAATTGAGCTGTTATAACAAATAGCGTACAAGAGGAGACCATCCATCGGTCCGACTGGAACCAGGAATACTGAAGATCCACGATGAGAAAGCCATTCACTTCGACTCTCCCTACCTTCTCTGCAAGCTTATAAACCCGTCCCCTTGTCGTTTATTACCTGGACGAAATTGCTGTTAACCAACGTGTGTATTCCTTTCATTTTGTTCAGTGATCTCGCGAACCATTTCGTTCCTTTTCCTTGACAATGGTCTCTGCTCTTTTGTCACAAATGTTCCAGGAGAAAGTGAACCGTAAGTGAAAATCGAGCAAAGAATGCAAACTGTTTTTGAATAAGTGGGGTTCAATCGCTTATGGTTTCTCTATCGTTTGATGACAGGAGTGACCTAAATTGAATGAATGAAAATAGCTTATTCTTATTTACTATTGTGATAAAGTATTAAAATATAGATAGAAAAATTTAAGAAAGATATTATAAGATCACATATTATTTAATTTTATTATCATGATCATACATTGTCTCTTTCTAAGCAAAAAGCATTAATGAAATTGCATAATTTTCAAGGAATTCAAAACATCCTTGGGAAACATCGATTCTTCCGCAATTATGTTTGGTCAATAACTTTTTCTGCAATCGTTCGACCGCGAACGTAGATCAAGAATCGTATAGTTGTGCACCATGGGAATAACGGTCTGAAAGAAAAGATTTAATGCTCGTTTGTTGTGAGAAAATTAATAAGTCGGATCCGTTGCACTATTTTCGTCAATCGTATTTCCTCAACGTGCCCATAGACCGTGAAGAATATGAACGTATTATCAATCATGAAAAATCGATTGTCATCATCGTATAACTATCAACGTTGCTTGTAAGACAATTTTGTATCTTTAGTATTATGTTACAAGTTTACTTACTTTTTTTTTCCTTTTCTTTTAATTTGCAGTATAGTGAAGACTTTTACATCATGTAGCTATAAACTTTCAAAGAAAAGCGTTAATTAATGGAATAAGTAGGTCGACCAGTTAGAATTGGTGCTATGCTGTACTAAACGTTGTATATGAGCGTCAGGTAAGGTAACCATCAAGCAATTTCTGTTGAAATACAAGTAAATCAAACGGTAGTTTAAACATTTTGTTTGCGTTAGCTTTCGAATGACCGTTCATGGTAATGATATTGTCGATATAATTCTTTCTCGAGCATCTTAGCTATTATATTCAATAAAAATTATTTTGACCATATTCGTATCAATATCACTATATCATTACCATATTAATTACCATATTACCATATTAATTCTACAAATTTTTTTAAGGAAAAAAGAAAAGGTTATTATAAAAGAAACAATGAACTTCATCTGATCATGAAATCAATTTCAATACAGCCAATTTTCTTTCCCGACACTCTTGATACATTACTCACAACTATGCTAATCATCTCATATAAATCACACTTCTGTTTTATTCATGATTAGATAATCTCAAGAATATAAAAAGTTCTCTGTTGAAAATTTCAACCAACAAATTCTTATATTTTCCTATTTGAAAATATACAAAAGATTACCATTTTTAACATAGAAAAAAAAGATCTCGTGATTTTTTTTTTTTTGAAAAATTGCATTGCGTATATTTTGAACGAATACAAATGTTGAGAAACATCCTAAATGAGCATTCACGAAGACAATAGGAG
>NW_006263897.1:18854-38554 GCF_000469605.1 Apis dorsata | reverse complement strand
GTGACTGACGTCCACGCTCCTCCTCATCCTCCCGATGGCATCAGCCGCGATCGTGCAAGCGAAGCTTCGGTCCGAACGTTATATAATTGTGGCAGATTACTTCCAACGTTGGTCACATGCATGCTGCCATACTCGGCTGTGTGCTTACAAACGTTCTTCTACAGTGGACATTCAACTATCGGACAACTTGAGCGCGAGGATGGAATCACACCGAGGAAGAAACGCCAACAACATGTGGAAACGCTTGAAAGATCTGTTACTAGATCTTCATTTAAATTCAGATCGTCTGTTTTATCGGTGAGCAGATTATTTTTAGAAGAAAATATTTTTTTTTAGAAATATTTTTAACTTAGAGTTGTTTAAGATTAATTTCTCTTTTTTTTTGTTTTTCTTTTTTATATATTTTTATGCTTTATATAAACTATGCATAACTTTTTTCCATACAATTACTTGATTTGATATTGTTGGTTTCATTAAAGTTTTTTGTTTCTTTTTTGTTTACAATTGAAAAAATTGTTGAAGAGAAAAAATAGATGAGATTTCGGTAAATTGAATATTATTACGTTTTTTTATTGGAAATATATCCTCGTTTCCATTGGATTTTAAATTTGCGCTTAATTCTGCATTATACATTGAAATGTTTCGTTTTCAGTCCGTTTTAAATAACTGACATTGAAATGTATTTTATTGGTAATTTCATACTGAGAAGTTAATTGCCACAATGCAAATTGTGACAATTGTGACATATATCTTCATTAGAGTAATAGAAAATTTAAATCTCTGTAAAAATTATTCATTGATTTAAAGTTTTTCACATTGAAATATCCCACATGAATAATCTCAAGTGATTCATTCGATTCAAATGAAATTCGTGATTGTTGCTCGAATTGCAATTATGATCAATCAACTTCCACGCGCCATGGCATGTGTTTTCAATAGGCAATTGATCGAACTATGAAAACATAATAAATCTCATTGTAGAATAATGACATTAACGGTGGTCAAGTTTCGGGGCTTGAACCTTGTGCAATTTAATCCACTTAAGGTGAGATCATCGCGACCCTCTTAATTAGTTGAATCAAGGATGGTCGCTTTCGTTCCACGAAGTGGCCTATATTAGGCCAACGGTTCCTCTGGCGCTACCCTTTGTGTTTTCTTAATATTTCATTTAAGTATCGTTCTCCTTATTAATCAATTATATCAATGAATTTTTTTACACTTAGTCATTCGTTATTTATTAATTAAACTCGTAAGATATCTCAATCAAAAATCAGCTGAACTTATTTCTTCTAAATTGATCCATCTAAATTGTTATATTTGATGTATTGATATTTTTTTTTTAAATTGAAACAGTTTGTATTTTATTCAATGTATTGTTAGGTAGACTATATTTGCTGATAAAGAATATGCCTTAACGCAACACTGCATAAAATTATCTTAAACTTCTCAAATGACACTGTTCCATGGTTTTACCTAGAAAAAAAAATATCTTTTCAATAAAATACATAAAAAAACTTTTTTGCATTAAGAAACTTTTTTTAAACTAATACTACTATCCTTATTATACTTTATCACATAGAAAATTTAATATAAAATATTGTTTTTAGTATTGGCTTAAGCATTGGAAAACGGCCCTGGCTGTGGTTGCTGGTATGTTTCTGCATAAATTGTATCTGCGCGCCTGGACTGATTTTCTGGAGGGAAGAGCTCGATGATATCGAGCTCTTTGTGCCCGAAGATTCCATAATACGTAACGACGCCGCCTGGGTGAAGACACACTTCCGGGACGATTTCCGATACGAAAGTATCATCGTCACAGCCCCCAACGTTTTAGAGCCGGAAGTGCTGCGCTCGGTACATAGGCGATCATGAATTATACGAGTATTTATGAAGGTTCTTTTCCACTTTAACGCATGATTCTTGTCAAAATTTCTTAAGACTCACGAGATTTACCTAGCATTTGGAATCTGTGAGCTGGAATCTTTAAGAGATCAAATCACTTGTTGAATCGTGTTTTTTTATTTTCAGATTAGCAAAATAGAGCAAGCAGTAAAATCTATCGTGGTAAATAATAATACTTGGGAAGATGTGTGTGCAGGGTAACAAAAATTAATTTATTTTTAGTGATTTGTAATATCTTGTTCTTGATTTGAATTGTAGATAAGATTCTCACTGAATTACAGATATTTCACATGGTTCAATGTGGAGAATACAACGGAAATCTTCGAGGAGATCATTGGATCCAACTTGGCAGAATTTAAGGATAAGATACAAAAAAATGGATGTATATATCAATCTGTCATACAACTTTGGGAAACTAGTTTAATGAAAGATATTCGTAATTTGACAAAAAAAGAGGTACTTGAGGATGTGACCAAAGCAATCAAACACAAGTGAGTCTCTAATTAAACATATCTTAGAACTATCTTTCAAAATGTTTATATATTTAATCTGTTGTAGGATCAACGATAATATTCTATTAGATATTACGCCTCTGTTCTCCGGTATTATTTATGATAAAAAAGGTCGGGTTAAAGGCGCCAATGCTACAATTTTGAATTGGATGTTAAAAAAATCTAATCCGAACTCGGCCAATTGGGAATTAGAGTTCATAAATCGAGTTCTCCATTCAAATATCACGTTTCCTCCAGGAATGGAGATACATGCGATAGCTTCACGAAGTTATATAGATTCTTTACATCAAATACTAAATAGTAATCTTACAGTATTATGTTGCGGAATATCTTTGATTGCGGTCTATGTAATGGTTATGATTGGTAAATGTAATGCATTAGAACAACGAATTTATCTATCAATAATGGGGGTGTTTGTGGTTGGTCAGGCGATTTTATCCTCTTACGGAGTATGCTATTACTTGGGTTATTCTTATGGTCCTATACATTCCATTCTTCCATTTCTGTTGCTTGGTATAGGTGTCGATAATATGTTTGTGATTATGCAAAGTTTGATAAATCTTCCTGAAACAGATCAATCCGCAGCAATTCCTATACGTATTGCTAAAGCTATTCAACAGGCTGGTATGATCTTACATTTTGTAATATTATTTTTAATACGTAATATTTTTCTTATCTCTTATTTTTCTTTTAAGGAATGTCAATCACAGTGACATCTTTCACAAACATAATTGCGTTTGCTTTCGGAATTACAACTGTGATGCCGACATTAAGATCCTTCTATGCATTTGCCACATTAGGAATTCTATTTTTATACATATATGAAATCATATTCTTCGTAAGTTGTCTCGTATATGATGAAAAAAGACTCGAAGCCCGCAAAGATGGTTGTTTCTGTCGACCAAAACTAAATTGGAAACCCAACGAATGTAGTCAAAGGAACACGCAACAAATTATCTTTGAGAATTATATCGGTCCAGGTATCACCAAAACTACAACAAGAGTAATTATTTTGCTAATCACTGCCAGTTGTCTATGCGTTAATACATGGGCAGTGTTTCAATTGGAGCAAAATTTCGATCCTCTTTGGTATTTAAATCAAGACTCTTATCCAATCCAGTTTAATGATAAATTAAAGCAATATTTTCCAAAGTATGGAAAACGAGTAGGAATTTATATGACTGGCATAGATTATTATGAAGATCGTAAATCTCTTTCTGAATTGGTAGAAGTTTTAAAACACAATAAATTTATTAATAATAATACTCTTGATCCATGGTTTATTGCTTATGAAAAATGGCTTAATGTCACTAATAAAGGTAAGTTTATTTTATATATAAAATAAAATATTTAAGAATAATTAAATTTTAATATTTTATTATAGGCGATATAGATAGCAGCGAAGAATATTATAACATTTTGACAGAATTTTTACTTTTGACAAAGGAAGGTCAAGCATATATTAAGGATATCAATTTCGATAAATTACCGGCTGGAGAATATAATATAACGGTATTAATAAATGTCTATTTATATAACATATACTTATTATTACAATCTATTGTAAAACATAATTATCTTATATTATAAAAAGAATTTCAAACTATTCAGCTATCGTATAAAATATTTTCGTAGAAAAATGATGAATTACGAAGTACATTTACAATAGATTGTTACGATAAACTGTGTGATTTAACAATAATTTTATTTATCTCAGACATCACAAATTCCTATTCAACACGTTATGATTAATACAACATCGGAACAAATACAAGCAATGCAACTTATCAGAGAGTCAATTCAAGCGATAAATTTTTCTCATGGACATGATTATATAGCAATTTTTTCTCCTGATTATGTTTCATGGACAGCAAATAAAGTAAAGATCCTGATTTTTTTTCATTTTTTTTTTTTTTTTGAATTAATTATTATTTTCTCATAGGTCATAGGAGAAGAATTAATTAGAAATTTAGGCTTGGAAATTCTGACTATCGGAGTAGTAATATTGATATTTCTTAGAAATTTACAAACATCATTTTGGGTGATTTGTTGCGTATTCTTTACGCTTATTGATTTATTAGGTACTATGTATTTTTTGAACTTAACTATTGAAATGTCCTCAAGCATTATGATTCTGTTATGTGTGGGACTAGCAGTTGATTATGCAGCACATATGGGATTAGAATTTATACGTGCAAAAGGCAGCAAAAAAGGTAAATAATTTCTTTTCTTATGTTTTTATGTCTTGAATTTTTTATAAATTTATAAAATATTTATAAAAAAAATTATTAAATTATTATTAAATTAACGATTTTAATGATTTTTATAGAACGTGCAATAGAAACACTTTCTATTATTGGTCCAGCTGTGTTTAATGGAGGTTTGAGTACATTTTTAGCATTTGTTTTACTAGGTTCTAGTGATGCTTATCTTTTCAATACTTTTTTTAAGGTATTATTTGAAAATTTCTTATTTTTTTTTATTAAAAATTTTTCTTATTAAATTAATTTTATATAAAAATTTTTCAGTTATTTACTTGTGTAGTGATATTTGGTCTGTTTCATGGATTATTATTTTTACCAGTAATTTTAAGTTTATTAGGTCCTGAAGAAAGAATAAAAAAAGAAAAAAATGAAACTGTTGTAAAAGAACAAAATGGATATTGTAATGTTCCTCTATCTCAAAGTGAGAAAGGTAATACTTTATAAAAGATAAAAATCATTTATAAAATATTTATTAACATTTTATATATTTTTTTTATTTCTTTAGAAATAATAACTGAAACTGCCAAATAAATTTTGACAATATTCCAAAGACTGCTTAGATAAGTAATTGGTTACAAAATTCTAGAATACATTGCAATTACAAAATGCACATGTACTGTAAAACAGTAGTTTATATATTCTTTGTTAATCTGTTCTTTTGTAAAAAAAAAAGGAAAAAAATAAAAAAAGTACCTTTTAAAATATTAAATACTAGTTATCTTTTTCGTCTAGTTTTTACTTCTGTCCATTCATTTGCAACTTTCATACAAACAGATGTTTCTTCTTCATTTTCAGAACTATCATTTTCTATAGTACAAGAATTTTGAATTTTTTTTATAGATTCATTTGTTATAATCCATGATTGTAATGGTGGTAACTTTTCAAGTTCTGTCATTGCTAAATTTTCATTATTTTCAATACAATAACGATAAAATCTTAACAATTCTTCTGCTACTTGCATTGCACTGTTATCTTGAAGTTCTGTGTTAAAATGCTCATCCATGTAATCTTCCAATTCATTAGCAATTTCATTGGTATTCAAATTCTCTAAAGATAAAAATAAAAAATCAATTATAAAAATAATTGAGGTATAATAAGGAAATGAATGAGATACAAACCATTCATATACATAACCTCTGTCATATATGGACAGAAATCTATTGCTCTTTCCTTTATACCCATTCCATGTTCCACTGCCATCTAATAAAAAATATTTTAAAATATTTTAAAAATTATAAATATTTTAAATATTTTAAAAATATTTTAAAAATATATTAAAAATAATATATATCGAGAACATGTATATCATATTGTATATTCCAAAAAATAAATACTTACTTTTAATGCAGTCCAGTTACTAAAAATACGTTGTGTAACCGAAAGAAAAAATTCTTTTGTATTTGACATTTTATCATTTACAATAAAACAAAATTCTTAAGAATATTTATTATTACAAATTTAGTTACAACAATTATCTATTATTCTTTTCAAGTACTTATCAAATTAACAAATCTATTATGTGTTTTCAATTTCTCAGTTAAAGTTAGGTTATTTAAGTTGTTAAGATCAAGTTAGGTTATTTAAGTTGTGAAGATCAAGTTAGGTTATATATTATAAAGTGTTATGTTACTTCGTTAGCACTTTATATATGCTGAAATTTTTAAATAGAAATATATATATCCTATATATATATATATATTAAATATTTCAGTTTTTATCGATATTAAAAAGTAAATATCAATTTTTTTTATTGGAATATAAAAGATTGATTTGTGAATTTTTATTAAATTTAATTTTTGATATACTTATCATAAGTATAATATTTCTTTTACAAATATTATCGTGAAGATATGTCAGACGCTTTTGAAGAGATACAGGCAATTAAAATAAAAAGAAACAGTTTGCGAGAAAAATTGCAGAAAAGGAAACGCGAAAGACATGAATTATTTACTCTTACTTCTACAACACCAGTATCATCCTCCTTGACAAATGATTCTTCTCTTTCTAATGGTAATTGAATTTATTCATTTATTTTTTTTACATGCTTTAATATATTTCTGACTTCAATTTTAAATATAATTTTTTAATATTTTATATAATATAAAACTAAAAATATACTAAAAATATAATGAATGTTTCAGATTTAATAGGACATTCACATCGTTCTGATCATAATGAATATGAAAGAGATGTGTTATGCATTCTACATGAATCGTTACCCAATTTACCAATTACATCTGCAGAACTAATAGATCAACTTCGTAAAAATTTAAATGCAGATGTGTGTCCTTCAGATATTCATAAAATTTTGGAGAAGTTTGCAGCACAAGATATTGTTAAGTTAGTAAGTTTCTGCACTATTTTATGTTAATACTTTATATAAAAATTAGAAATTGAATGAACTTTTTCAGAATTAAAGAAGTAACAGAAAATGGTGTCTTTGGATATACAGTATTATCAGTGGCAGAATCACAATCGTCATATCAATCTCAATCAGATGATACTGAAAATCCAGAAAGTGCAGAAACATCTGCATCTGAATTAAATGATTATGGACCTGCAGAGAAACAGCCTAAATTAGATAAGAAAAATGTAGAGGATATAATGTCACTTATATCTATGCCTACTATTAGAGAGAAAGAAAATAAGAAGGTTGGAGAGCAAATTTTAGATTTATTATCAAAGCAAACATCTAAGGAGAAATCATTAGCTGAAAGATTTCGATCTCAAGGAGGAGCACAAGTAATGGAGTTCTGTCCTCATGGTACACGAATAGATTGTGTTAAATTAAATGGTGGACCAGGATTTGCAGAAAAATGCAAGAAACTTCATTTCAAAAAGATTATTCAAAGTCATACAGATGAATCCTTGGGTGACTGCAGTTTTCTTAATACTTGCTTTCATATGGATACATGCAAGTATGTATTGTAAATGTTATAATTTTATTTTAATTTATAAGAAATATTTATTAATTATATTTTTATTTAAATATTTTATTATATAGATATGTACATTATGAAGTGGATGGACCAACAACTCAACCAAAGGAATCAAATGAAACAGATAATGCAAATAATAGTACAGTGAATAAAGGTTTAACAATAGATAATAAAAATGGTAATAATACTTCTTGTCCAGCTTCTAGTGGATCTTTAGGTAGTGAATTGACTCTTTATCCACCACAGTGGATACAATGTGATTTACGTTATCTTGATATGACTGTATTGGGTAAATTTGCTGTTATAATGGCTGATCCTCCATGGGACATTCACATGGAATTGCCTTATGGTACCATGTCAGATGATGAAATGAGACAATTAGGTATACCTGCTCTTCAAGATGAAGGTCTTTTATTTTTATGGGTAACAGGTAGAGCAATGGAACTTGGTAGAGAATGTTTACAATTGTGGGGATATGAAAGAGTAGATGAAATCATATGGGTAAAAACTAATCAATTGCAAAGGATAATAAGAACTGGTAGGACAGGTCATTGGTTAAATCATGGCAAAGAACATTGTTTGGTCGGTATGAAAGGAAATCCAAGAATTAATCGAGGTTTAGATAGTGATGTTATTGTAGCTGAAGTTCGTGCGACCAGTCATAAGCCTGATGAAATCTATGGAATTATTGAACGTATGAGTCCAGGAACGAGAAAGATAGAATTATTTGGTCGACCACATAATGTTCAACCTAATTGGATCACATTAGGTAATCAGGTAGATGGAGTTCATTTGATTGATCCTCAACTTATTAAAGCCTTTAAAAAGCGTTATCCGGATGGAAATTCAATGAAACCTAGTAAATCATAAATATTTTAATATAAAATATGTGGATAATTATTTTACTATAAATTAATACAATACAGAATGAAATTGTATTTAATAAAATTTGAATACAAATTTTCGATTTTCATATGTTTATTTTAAGATATTCATACAAAAATAATTTTATTTTTAAATATAAATGTACATACTTATATAAGATTACATATAAATTGCATTTACACCAATTGATACATTTCTTTTTAATTTACATTAATATCAGAAATATTTGTACATATTTATTAGAAGTAATATTTAATTCATGCATTAACATATGTATACATTTATATATATATTTATATATTTTTAATTTTATAGCATTTATAATATATTTTTCAAAATATGTAAATAATACATAGATAAGTACTCATATTCATTAATATAAACAAAATTGTTTTAAATTGAATATAATATTTAAAATATTGAGAGAAATAATTTAGCAATCAAATTTAAAATATAAAAAATATTCCTATTATGATTAAATATAATATTTTTTTGATGACCTAAATCTTTACATTTATTTATATATAGTATGGTATATAGTATTGAATATAACGAAATAATTCAAAATGAAATTTAAAATTATATTATAATGTTTAAACAAAGCCAATGCTGCTACGTTTGCGTTTTAAAAAACTCCTCTTTAATGTTAATGAAAGATGATTTTCACTTATTTTATTTATAGACAATCTAGAGGATCGATTTATTTTTGATGGAGTCAAAATTTCTTCATTTTCCTTTTCATTGATATTAATTACATTTTCTAGTGAATTAATACTGCATTTATAAATTTTATTAAATGAATCAATCCAATGTCTTTTTCCATGGTCATCTTCAGTTATTAAAATATGATCTCCAATTTTAAATCCATAAGATACATCAGATTTTTCAACTGTACTTATGCAAATCTGCTCTTTAGGTATAACGGGATAAAATAAGTTATACTTCTTACTTATAGATCTTGTACCACGAGTTATTGCAAAAGCCGTGTCAAAAAGAAAACACTGAAATTTCTAAAAATCATAATTATAAATTTTTTAATATTTATTTAATTAATAAAATAATTTCACAAAATATTCTTACCATTCCCCTTATATCTTTAAGTTGTCCTTGAGTAATTAATTCTGTCGCATTTTTAATACATTTAGTAGGATCATAATCTGGTTTTATATTAATTTTTGATTGAGCCAACTTGCATTCCTCATCTCCCATAATTTTGTCTATATTTTTAAGTAGATTGCATATTAAATCATATGCTTCTTTTAAATATGTTTGATCTATATGTGTTGCTGCAGTATGCCTTAGCATTTCTTTAATCAATAAAGGATATTTAACAATTCTTGATCTTGCTACATCTATGTAAGTCCATAAATCTACAGAATGTGGAGATTCTAAACGTTTTTTTAAAAATGATTGAAATCGTTTATTTGTTAATCTTTTTTCATCTAATAAATGTTTTGCCCATATTTGTGTTCTACATCTTTCTAAGTATGGTTTTGTTAATATTGGAATCTGAAAATTATAATAAAAATTATAAAAATATAAAAAATATAAATTATAAAAAATTGAATAATAATTTAATTATATTAATTAAATATTAAGAATGGATTACAACTAACCCAATTTAATATTGTAGATCCAACAGTTTCTGTAAATCCATATTTATCTCTTAAATCAATTAATTCATCTTTTAATCTATTATGTATTTCAATAAGATTTGTTATATCTCCAAAAATTATATTTAATTCATCAGGAGTAAAAATATTACTGTTTATTAGTGGCTCATAATAAAAGTCTTTGAGAACACATAAATCATTAATGAATACATTTTCTCCACAATACAATTCATAAATTGCTTCTTGTTTTTTTACTTCTTTTCTATTTAAAACATAGTTAGGTCTATCCTTAGTACTTGTATTTGCCACGTCAACTACCCAGCTTCTAAGTGTAAAATTATTAGAATTTTCAATACTTTTCTTGTGTCTAAGAAATAAAATTAGATATAAATAGATAAAAATTAGATATAAATAAGAAATTAAATTAAATGAATATTCTTAAATTATATGACAAAGATATATTTAATAATATTTTTATACTTTATTTTTAATGTTCCTGTATCTATTTCATTATTCACAAATGATAAGTCTGTTGCATTTGATTGAATTGTGAAAGATCTATGAATACTATTTCCTTGTTTATTACTTAAAGTAGAAGAAGAAAAAATGCTGCTGGCCACTTCTGTAATCCTTCTTCTCTTTTTCTTTTTTATTACATCTGATTCAATAGATATGTCCATTGAATTGATACTGATAGCATCACTTTTTGGTCGTTTTCTTGTTCGCTAATTCGTAACATTAGAAAATGTCACTTTTATTATTATAAACAAAAACAATATGAAAAAATATTAAATAATAATAAAAAATAATAAATCGTTGATAATCTGCTAATTAAAATAATCATAAAAAATTAAAAGTATAATAGATAAAATTAAAAAAAAAACAAAAAAATTAATATCATTAAATATTAATTAAATTAATACAGGTTAATCACGCGTCATTTTTAAGTAACTTTGATAATATTTAAGAACTTACCAGCCAAAATTTTTTTCGAGGTTCTGGAAAAGTATCTTTATTTGTATTATTACTATCATCATACATTTCTTTAAACTTTCAAAAATTTACGCACAATTGAAATATATGCAGTATTATTCCATACAAGGTAACCGTTAAACTACGCAAGCTTTTGAGAAAAACAATCCGTCAGTATAAACGCGACAAATATAAATTTTAGGATATTTTCTATTTATTCTAGCATAATGATTCCTTTAATTTTTACAGTGTTTTTTATCGTTATAATATTATTTATAAGGTAGGAAAACTTTTACATTATTCAAATGGATAGAAACAAAGCTGTTGCTTTTAGTTACCCCCTCTTCTTATTTGAAAATATGAACCCGTAAAATAAATATCGAATGAATATATTTTCTTGTGCTAAAATATTTTCTTGATTTATAACATTATTAAATGGAGATCTTTTGAATATAAGTTTTGTTTGTAGATTTATGGAATCTTTCTTTAATTACATATATTCGAAAAGAAAAGAATGATTGAATCCATTTCTAAATATAAAAGTCTTTTGAATTTATGCCGCCATATTAAAGTTGACATATTACTTAATAATTTATAATAATTTATACTTAAAATTTACTTATTTTTGAATTAGTTCAAAAATAGATATAATATATTTTATTATTCGATAAGTATTGTTTCTTTTAGATTACTTAATTATGACTATTTATCTTTGTACACGTGTTAAATGAAGAAGTAGGAGAGGTAACCTAAAATGTAAAAACAAATAAGTACTTAATACATTTATCCATAATGATGTTTTATTAACTTTTATTTTTTTTTTTTTTAGGAAAAACGAAGAACAGCAAAAGCAATGCCGTTCTAAGAAATCTATTAGTAAGCGAACTATGGATAAAAAGGATAATAAAAATACTCAGCGTATGACTCCATATACGGAGCGTAATGCGTCTGGTCGAAATTGGGAAATGTTTAGAAATTTAGTATTTAATTCGCCATCATTAAATCCAGATTCTGGAAAAGAGAATATTAAAAAAAAATCATCACCACATCAGAAATCAAGAAAAAAGCATTATTCATCTATATTAAATGTGGATCATATAATATCACATAATGATGAAGAAATAGTTTTTGATGAAAGTAAAAAGAAATTAACAAAACAAATAGCAATTGATTGTGAAATGGTAGGTATAGGAGATGGTACTGAAAGTATGTTAGCTAGAGTATCTATTGTAAATCGTCATGGTTTCTGTGTTTATGATAAATATGTAAAACCAAGAGAACCTGTTCAAGATTATAGAACTAAAGTTAGTGGAATTAGACCTCATGATCTTCAAAATGGAGAAGAATTTGAGATTGTTCAAAAAGAAGTAGCAGAAATTTTAAGAGGCCGCATTTTAGTTGGTCATGCACTAAAACATGATTTTGATGTATTATATCTTTCTCATCCAAGAAAACATCTACGAGATACTTCTAAATTTAAAACTTTCAGACAATTATCTAGAGGAAATACTCCTAGTTTGAAGAAACTAGCACATGAATTATTAGGTAAAGAAATACAAACAGGGGAACATAACTCAATAGAAGATGCAAGAGCTACAATGCAATTATATATGCTCTACAAAAATAAATGGGAATCTGAACTCTATTCTAAACGGTAATTTGGATTATAACAAACAATCTATACATTTTTTATAAAAAAATTCTAAAAATTTTGTCTATATATAAAACAAAGTTTAAATATTTGATGAATATTTATTTAAAAATTTATCTTTTAAATATAAAATTATTCAAAAATAAATAAAAATATCTTTATTTTATATAAAATAACTTTATATTAAATACTTTAATTTTTTTCTTAATCATGTTTAATAAAAACTAATCTTCAGGCTTTACAACGTATGAATATTAAATCTATATAATTAAATATGTAAATAGAATACTGTTATCAGAGTGTAAAAGAATTTATGTTAAAAATTTCAAAATATATTTCTTTTTTATATAAATTTTAGTGTCTACATTCCTTTATTTGAAATATTTTTTAATATTATTAAATAAAAATTAAATAAATTGTCTTATTAAATAAAAAAAAAAAAATAAACGTGATGTTCAGTAATAAAATTAAATATATTCACTTTATACAATTTATTCATGAATCTATTAATATTAAGTAAAGTGACAAAAAATTATTAAAAAAAACATATAAAAGTATAGCAGCTCTTAAAGCTAAATATAGAATATTTATTATTTAATAGATAGAATAGCCAAAGAAAATAAAATTTAATTAGATATTGTTTTTAGCATTGTTTTTTTAGCGCATAAAATTTACAAAAAAAGTATAGATAAGAAGAATAAATCATGAAAAAATGAAAAAGATAGAAAAAAATACAATCAGCATTATCTTTAATACCGTAATTGAAATTCAAATATATATAACAAGTAAATGATAAAAAAAGGATAGAATAAGAATTGATTATCCTCGCCATCTCTTGAATAATAAAACATCTCTCCAAAAGGTAAGATAGGATAGATAAAATAGAATAAAAATTGTCTGTTAGTACCATCTTTTGAATATTTTTAGAAAGCATTTCTTATAGCATTCAAGAGATGGTACTAACAGTCAATTCTTATTCTATTTTTATCTTTCTCTTACTATTTACTTTCCTTTTCTATATTTGAATTTTATGTATTGTGGCACTCAAGAGATGGCGCTGATTTTACAATTTTTATATCTATCTCTATCCTTTTTCTACTTTCTTCTTTTGTTTGTATTTGCTTTTGGCGCGTAATTATAAACGAAGTACGAAATCTTTTCAATTGATTACACTTTCATCGTTTCTCTTTTAAAATTATATATCTTAATTTTTAATATAAAAAATATGTATATTTACAATGTATTTCTATGAGATTACAATCTTGTAATATATTGTAATATATTATAATATACTATTGTGACTATAATATTGTAATATACTCTGTGATATGATACAAGTATTTTAACACAAAACACCGCGCGACGATAGCTTTGAAATTTAAACAAATGAAAGTCTAATAACAAAATCAAAAAGAAATTTTGTGATATTTTATTTAAAAATGATACTATCCAATATTGCTGTTTTTGTCAAATCTATTTTTTCGCAATTTGTTATCTTGTAAAGCATTATAAAACATTCTTAAAACATGCAATTAATTTAAATTAATTAATTATTCAATAACAATTAATTCAGATACTAATTGTTATTGAATAGCAAGAGATATTTAATATCATATAGTTTATAATACCTTTAATAAAAGATTATAAACAATATATTAATTCATAAATAATTTTTATATTTTTAAACTTTGATTGCATCTACAAAATATATTTAATAAATATATTTATATACATATTTCATTATATTTCATAATTTAATTTTTTAATTTCACATATAAATGAAATTTAAATATTCAAAAAGATCACATATTGTAAATTATTTTTTAAAATATTATTAAATATTATTAAAATATTATTATTATAAAATATTATGGATAGCATTAAATTTAAAAATTTTGTCACATATATACTTTCTATAGAACTTTATCCATTCAATATGTTAAAAAGACATGTTAAAAATGCTGTTATCAATATTTATCTCTTTTATCTATTAAATATTTGAAATTTTATGACACAATATCAAAAAAAAAAAATAAAATAAATTATTTAAACTTAAAAAAAATATAATATTTATTTGTTTACTAAGAAAATTAAAAAAAAATTTATGATAAAAACATATATAAATAATAAATATATTATAAGAATAATATCGAAAAAAATTATGAAAATATTAATTTTAATTATAAAGTAATATTAGAAAAGAAATTATGAAGTAAAATTATTATAAAAATCCTATTATAATTTTCATATTATCAAATGTATATTTATTTTTTATTATACAATATTAATTATTATATTATAATATCTTTTGCTATATAATTTTATTAAATTATTAATATATGTATATCCAATATATAATAAAAAATTTTACTAATAGTATAAGACTATAATGAAATTCTAAAAATTCATTAATCATTTATGGTTAATGCATCGATAGATTTCTAAAGAAGGCATATACAAGGCTTGATACTCATTTTTCGTAGTAGTATTTTATATGTATATCTTTTATATAGAAATGTATAGAACACAATGACCTTGTTATCAGTAACAGTCATTTTTCGAATGATATACTTCAACTGATTATTTCAAGACTGATCATTTCGTATTTCTTCACTGATCACAATATATCAATATTGTTACAATTTTATTCTAATCTACGATTATTTTCTTGTTACTTGTGAGTATACTATATTAATTAACACTATTCAAACTTCATTGAACAAAATTAATCTGGAAACGCATATTATTTTCTATTTGCTTTCTTGTTAAATATATAATAGTGATATGTGAATGAGAAATTTATGGAAAAAATTGCTTTTTGTATTCTGTTCCAAATTCTTTATATTTATTGAGGTACAATATAATTTTGCTGTTCAACGCAGGAAAGTCATGCGGTAATAAGGAAAGTGTTCTATAAGAGAAAAAAAGAAGGAATGTTCGCATTGGTACAACTTTCAATCGTTGCACCTTTCCCATTTGTAATTTGATCGTGTGTACGTACAGGAATATTACAGGAATATCGAGAACGATTGAATTTATATATTTTATTTTTGAAAATTATAAGTAACATTTAAATTAAATAAAATTTTTTTATTACTATTCAATTATTATTTGAACGAGAGATAAAAATTATCTTAAAATATAAGAAATTATAAGAATTTTTAGTAACAAGTGCATTTTAAAATTTACAGTTTTTAACAAATTTTTAAATATGAAGATCGCCGTGATCGGTGCTGGATCCGCTGGTCTTGCTGCTCTACGACATTGTACTTCTGATTCATATGATACTCAAGTAATATGTTACGAAAAAACAGATCAAGTAGGCGGTACATGGGTTTACAGGGAAGAAACAGGTTTAGATCGATATGGTTTACCAATACACACTAGTATGTACAAAAATTTAAGGCAAGTCAACTATAAAAAGAAGTTGAAAAAATTATTTATTTATCTTGTCGAAGATATGTCTAATGCATTGTTATATTATTTTTTAATAATATATTTGATATTTGTTTTCAGAACAAATCTTCCAAAAGAAGTGATGGGATATCCTGATTATCCTGTTCCGGATAATCCTGACAGTTACTTGACTCGAACGCAAATACTTGAATTCTTAAATTCATATTGTGACCATTTTAATCTCCGTCAGTATATCCAGGTATTATATAATTTATTAACAATATTGTCTAATGTTAGATATACAATAGATATCTAATAGATACATGTTTTTTTGCAGTTTCTTCATAATGTTGAACTAGTGGAACCATCAATCGGAGATCGAAAATGGATGATCAAAGTAAAAGATTTAAAAAGGAATATCATTTTAGAAGAATCATTTGATGCAGTTATGATATGCAATGGTCATTACTTCGAACCTAACATACCAAATTTGAAAGGTCAAAAAATTTTTCAAGGGGAACAATTACATAGTCACGATTATAGGGTGCCAGATATTTTTACCGATAAAACTATAGTTGTACTTGGTGCCGGACCTTCGGGTAATATTATTTGTGTCTTTTATTTTTTATATATAATTTTAATATAATTATAATTTAATATAATTAATATAATTTAATATAATTTAATATAATTTAATATAATTTTTAATATAATTATAATATAAATATAATTAATATAATTAATATAATTTTATATATAAGAAAAAGGAAATATATATAAAAAGCATTTTTTAAAAATGATTTTATAAATAACAGGAATGGATTTAGCTTTGGAAATATCGAAGAAAGCGAAACGAATAATTTTGAGTCATCATTTGAAGGATCCCATAGGCACTGTATTTCCTGACAATGTTATTCAAGTAAATGATGCATGCAAATGTAATATAAAAAATAAATGTAATATAAAAAATATAAAATTATTTCAATTTATTATAATTTTTTAGAAACCAGATGTAAAAGAATTGACTAAGCACGGTGTTCTTTTTAAAGATGATACTAATGAATCTGTTGATGCGATATTTTATTGTACAGGTAATTATCAATTTAATTTTTTATAAAATAACTTAATTATTTTTTTCTTTTTTATCAAAGGATATAAATATAGCTTCCCCTTTCTGAGTGAAAAATGTGGAGTACGGGTAGATTCTAATATGGTGACACCATTATGGAAGCATTTGATATCGATTGAAAATCCCACCCTTGCATTGATTGGTCTTCCCTTTTATGTTTGTGCCTTCAGCATGTTCGATTTGCAGGTGCGATTAAAAAAAAAAATAATATTATAATAAGGTACAAGAACTATTTTAGTATGAATCATTCTATCTATTGATCCAAGGTCCGTTTTGTTCTACGATATTGGTCAGGAAAAAAGGACTTTCCTCCTAAAACAGATATGCTGAAAGACGAAACACAAGAATTAGAAAGTCGCAAAAAAGAGGGTCTGCAAAAAAGACATTTTCATATGATGGGATTTAAGCAAGATTGCTATTATGATGATCTTGCAAATACTGCTGGAATAACGCCATTACCTCCAGTTCTTACAAAATTGCATAACGAAAGCAGTTTGCTTTTCTTGGATGATTTGGTACACTATCGGGAAAAGAGATATAAGATCATCGATGATTACAATTTTATTCAACTTTGAAATGGTATCTTTTTCGGAATATAAAATATACATTCGCTAACTTGATATAATTATTATGAAAATATTATTTTGTATTTAATCGACTCAATTATAAATATTATGTAAGATAGACTGAAAATTGCTATCTTTACTTATTTTATAATATTAATTATTTTATAATGATAGGATGATAAATAAATTGTAAATTTTTTCGTCATATATCAATATAAAAATAAATTAAAAATAATATTTACATACATAGATATATATATATATTAAAATCATATTTTGTACATTTTCCTAATATAAATTAAATTCTTCTGAATAAATTTCGTGATTGAATTTCGCGCCATATACTAGTGCATAATCTAACCGCAAGGTGTATCTGAATATAGATGTTAGTTAAATGCCTCAGTTGCGTGCAGTGCAATACGTGATGTAGATCTGTGACAAACGTGAGTACGTATCGCTCCATTCTCATTTCGAAATGATTATTTCCGCGATCCCAAAGTGATTCAGTGTTGAAATATTTCAGCCTGTTTTTATGGCTGAACCACGATGATTGAATCAATCGGGAATTATATCGAAAGAAATCAATGTAAGTAGATTTCGATGAAAAAAGTATCTACAAAGTATGTAGATACTTTTCTAGTTTGTACTATCATTATTTTCTACTTGGTGAATTTCATATAGCTCAATTATGTTCATTAGTATTGTAGAAAGATATTGAAAATAATGTGTCATTATACCAAAAAAAATAGAAACTCTTATTGAATCTTTCACTGTGACAAGAAGTTTTATTTACGTTGAGATCAATCGACGTTACTTTTCTAGATAGAAAGTTGCATTCAATGATGCGCGATATGTGGGCTACGCACAGACTCTCTCGGGTGAATGCATTTGTAAGAATGCATTCACGTCCGCCGTGTGTCGTGTTCTTTAGTTTTATGTAATTTTATTACGAACACCTGTCCGATCTTGAATATCGTATCAATATCGGCATTTAAATAATAGTGTCAAGAAGTCAGCTACATTTTATTGTCAACATTTTCGTTTTCCTTATCTGTCAAATGTTTGAAATAACTGATAGTAATTTTCGGTTATCTGAATATTACCAATCTGGAGATATTGTGATTACTAACTACCAGTAAATAATTCTAGAGAAACATAAAAAATATTTTAGAATGTTGACTGTAAAATATGTCATAATTCGAAATATAATTGAAATATAATTTTTAATTTTGATACTATGTTTATTACCTGATTTCATTTCTATGAAATTTATATATTTCGTACTTCGTTGTACTATTTATACTATTTTTTTTATTTTGCTTATTTAATTTTATTATTAATTATATTACAAAATATTACATTTAAAACTAATAAATTTTTAACTTTAAAAAAATATTAACATGCAAATGAAATTGTTCATACTTAATTTTTCTACTATTTAATAGGGTATTAAGGTGGAATTAAAGAAATTATAAAATGGCTACAAGAACAGAAGATACAACATCTATTGATAATACTAATGACGGTATAAAAATTATTATTTATTATTTTTAAATATTTTTATTATTTTTATTATATATGCTATGATATATGTAATTTTAGGAGAAAGTATGGATAAAGAGGTATTAGCAATTAGTGGAAATGATGAAACTAATCATCGTATTCCACCAACATATTTGTATAATTCAGGTTCTGAACAAAATACAGGAATATCTAATCAGGAACAAAACAATAAAAATCGTACTCAAGCTTCAGAGGATCAGTTAGGACCTTTACCACCAAATTGGGAAAAAGCTTTTACAGACACAGGAGAAGTTTATTTTATAGAGTATGTATATAATATAGAGTATGTATATAATGTATATAATGTA
>NW_006263897.1:15061-18435 GCF_000469605.1 Apis dorsata | reverse complement strand
ATTAAATAATATTAAATAATTTATATATATTTATAAAATATGATTATTTTACAGTCACAATACAGGTACTTCTCACTGGTTAGATCCACGTTTATCTAAATTTCAAAAAAGATCCCTTGAAGAATGTTTAGATGATGAATTACCTTATGGTTGGGAGAAAATAGATGACACTCTTTATGGTACATATTTCATTGATCATGTAAATCGTAGAACTCAATATGAAAATCCTGTATTGCAAGCCAAACGGGCACAACAAAATTTAGGAGAAAGAAAGAGTCCTAATTTTACAAGAAATCCTGACAAATTAAAAGGCCAAAAAATAAGAACAACTTTAATAAAGAGTACAAGAGGATTAGGATTTACAATTGTTGGTGGAGATGATTCAGTGGAAGAATTTTTACAAATTAAAAGTGTTGTACCAAATGGTCCAGCATGGTTAGATGGAAAATTGCAAACAGGTAATATAAAATCATTGTTTTTTATCATTAGATTCTTTGAATTTGAAATTTCATTACAGGAGATGTATTAGTCTATGTTAATGATACATGTGTTCTGGGTTTTACACATAATGAAATGGTAAGTGTTTTCAAATCAATTAGCAGTGGCGAAACTGTTACATTAGAAGTGTGTCGTGGTTATCCATTACCATTTGATCCAAATGACCCAAACACAGAAGTGGTTACAACTATTGCTGTAAATACTCCAGGTAAAAATTTTATCAAATAATAATATATTTTTGTTAGAAGAATAAATTTTATTTTCTCAGATATTTTAACAGAAGATCCTAGATTATACATGGATTTGGATCCTGCTTTGCAAAATAATAGTCGTTTCAATTTTCTGGATTCTACATTCTTGCCAGTACATAATCTTCAAAATGGTGAAAATCTTGCCACAACTTCTGTCAATTCAATGCCAGATCTTTGTATTTCGGATAAAATTAATACAATTAAAAGACCTAGTAGTACAGATATTTTATTATCTGAAAACAGTGATTTGAATGATTGTAAAGATTCATCAACGTCTTCCAAACCAGAATTTCTCAGTATTGCAATTGTGAAAGGTACTATGGGATTTGGATTTACAATAGCAGATTCTGCTCATGGTCAAAAAGTTAAAAAGATTTTAGACCGTCAACGTTGTAAAAATTTAATGGAAGGTGATATTTTAGTTAATATAAATGATATTAATGTGAGAAATATGTGTCATTCAGAAGTAGTACAAGTTTTAAAAGATTGTTCTCGCAATAAAGAGGCACTAATACATGTACAAAGAACAACATTAAAATTAAACGAAAAAAAGGAAAAAAATTCACAAGATTTTTTTAGAAGTAAAACACCAACAGCTGATATTTATAGCACTCAAACAAAAACTGTTGTACCAAGTCGACCAAAAACTCCACTTATTGATACTAGAAATCGTCCAAAATCTCCATCTAGTGCAATTAGATCAAATTGGAATGAACAAAACGAAAATGAATTAAATCCACTTGATAACAGATACAAATATTCAGAATACACACATAACATATATTATAATGATCCATATAAAGCAAATATTACAAATTTATCTGATAATTTTGTTACAATGACAAATTTAGATGATGATTCTGTAAGAAATGGTACAAAAAGAGATTGGGTTACAAATGAAAAATTGAACATAAATAATGATGTATATTCTATTGATATACCTCACCATGATAATATGTTAAAACAAAATGGATGCTTACATTCAGATTATTATAAAGATTTATATACATCACAATCACATTCTCAGTATAGTGAACAAGATTATAATGTATATTCTATTGGTCAAGAACAAAATGTTGATACTGGTGAAATATGGGATAAACGAAAAGAGACTACTAGTTTTGAGCATGAACAACCACATTCCAGTTCAATACCACGGTAGATAATATGAATTTATTAATTTTCTATTTCAATTTGTTTTCAAATATAAAATTAATTTTTATATTTTAGGTATCCTCAATATAGCAACGAATTAGTGTGTCCGATTGTGCCTGATATAGAATGGATAGAAACCTTAGTAACTTTAATAAGACAAGATACAGGATTTGGATTTAGAATAGTTGGTGGTACTGAGGAAGGATCTCAAGTGAGTTAGAAAGTTGCTTATATCTTAATTAAAGGAAATCAAAAATATTGATTATCTAATTGTCAGCAGGTTTCAGTTGGACATATAGTACCTGGTGGAGCAGCAGACTTAGATAATAGATTAAATACAGGTGATCTCATTATGTCTGTTGATGGTGAGAGTGTTATGAATTCGTCACATCATCATGTTGTACAATTAATGATAGCTGCTGCTCAGAATGGTAGAGTCACTTTGGGAATTCGTCGCCGAATTAATACCCAAGAACATCTTCCAGAAAATCTCCAAACGTCATATAATAGACAGATGAATCTTCAATATCCTTATGATGTAACGGTCACTAGAATGGAAAATGAAGGTTTTGGTTTTGTTATTATTTCTTCAGTTAATAAAGCTGGTTCGACAATAGGTAGAATAATTGAAGGTTCACCCGCCGAAAGATGCGGGCGATTAAATGTTGGCGATCATATTCTTGCCGTCAATCATGTAGATATTACAAATGTTTGTCATAAAGATATTGTGAATTTAATTAAAGACTCGGGTTATTCTGTTACATTAACAATTGGTTACCCTCTTGATGATTGTTGCAGTAATACATCTCTATCTCAAAAGGTATTGCTTAACTTTAAAATAATTTATAATTATAAATCTTAAATATATATAATATAATATTTACGTATATATATTAATATAATACATAATTAATTATAAATACAGTTTTAAATAATTTATTTCAGGATGAACCAACATGTGATGGAGATGGAGGACAATATCATGCTGTTGAATTAACTCGTGGAACTAGAGGATTTGGTTTTAGTATTCGTGGAGGACGTGAATTTCAAAATATGCCATTATTTGTTTTACAAATTGCAGAAAATGGTCCAGCATCTATTGATAATCGATTAAGAGTAAATATAATATAAATATAATATTATCAGAATATGATTATATATAAATGATGATATTTTAATATAAATTTAGGTCGGCGATCAAATAATTGAAATAAATGGAATTAATACTAAAAATATGACACATACAGAAGCTATCGAAATTATAAGAAATGGTGGACCATCTGTTCGACTTTTAGTTCGACGTGGTTGTCAAATGCCTTCAGTGGTAGGTGCTCCTCCACACCTCTACGACATGAATATATGAAATTAACCACTCTAAATAACAATATATTAAAAATATTAACGATATTTATTTCTGCAAATGATGATACTAATGCTAACGTTGTCCTTGTATAACATTCCTTAATAATT
>NW_006263897.1:9130-14901 GCF_000469605.1 Apis dorsata | reverse complement strand
AAAAAAAAAAAAAAAAAAAATATTTAAAGACAATATGAAAAAGAAAACAATGATTGCAAGAGGTTGTTTTATTGCAGTGAGAGTTAGATTAATACTGTTTTACAGTACTATGACATTTGGTACAGAAATATCTGGTGCAAACGGAAAACAGTGTTATATTGTATATTTTATGGAGTTGGTTATACATAAATGTAGGTATGTAGTAAGATATATACTTTTTGTATGCGACACGTTGAAATCAATTTTTATAACTTATATGTGCAGCTTCTATATTTGATAATATTATTTACTAGTGATTATTAGAGCTTCAAATTATACATATTGCAGTTCAACAATATTAATATGGATATTGTGGACATGGTTGTTGATTTTCAATGAAATGAATTATACTTTATAATAATATTAATATTAATTACGTATTATATATAATTATAATGTTTTGATTATTAAAATGAGAAATTTTACATACTTTTAAGTTGAAAAAACAATGTGAACGACTTTTCTTGCAGCTATGAACGTAACTTGTAAAGTCCGATTTATAGGGATGATACTTGCTCATTCTAACAAAATTGGACTGGTGCTAACTCTATATTTAAATGATCTAATTTCTGAAAGAAAAGATATTAATTCATCCTAACACGTGTGATAGCTTGAGAGTATTGTGCCTTACGCGTGTTCCATATTTAATAACAAAATTATTAAGCAAAAGCTTAAGCTTTTGAAGCAATTATAAATTTTTTATTGAACTTTATTGTAGAGTAATCTTACAATCGACCAAATAAGTATTCGACCGATTGATGAAGGCACACCACGCAGACATTTATTGAAATTACACGAGATGGGTGTGCATCCTAAAAAACGTCAGAAAGTTCGATTTTTCATTTTACTCAACTGCTGTTCATCTAAAAATAGATATTTATGATAAATAAGCATTTACAAACATAATATTATTTTATTCATAATAAGTTAATATTTTATAAAATTAAATATTAATTCTGAGAAAAAATTTTTTAACGTCTTTACTAGGTCACTAGATTTTTTTATAAAATTGACCTATAATTATATATTGAAATTCCTTGTATAAACGAATTAATATGTAAACAAATACGATGAATTGCAAATGTTAATACAGTATAATCTATTTGTAATAACAAATAGTATTAATACCTATAAAACGTATAAAATTTACTTATTTTAATATCTGTGTAGAAAAATTATTCTCTATTAGTAGATTTTTTACTAAAAGAACTCGCAAATTGAAATATCTAAATTAAATATTTTTGTATATATATTCCGTAGTAATTGTATACACTCAGGAATATTTTGATAAATTCACGATATTTACGATATAATATTGTGATGTTAATCATAAAATGATATGCTTTTGAGTATATGTATACAATTTGTGAAGAATCTCTTTATTAAGTAATAATCTCTTACATTATTATTTTATTTTTTGAACAGCATTTAAAGAATATTGTCGATATTTTTTTTATTATAATATAATATTTATTATGATTATTGTACGAAATATATGCGAATAGCAATAATTAAATTAAGTACTGATACAACCAAAGAAACAAATGCATTTAATCATTTTGAGATGCAGTGTAAAAGATACAAAAAAAAAAAAATATTACTACATTTATTATTTAAAATCTTTGTTTAAAATAAAATAAATAACATTTTTTTTTATTAATTACATGAAGATATTTATAATAAAATAATATTAAAAAAAATTAATGAAATTGAATGAATAGAGAATTGAATGAAATGAATAAAAAATGTTTTCTAATTTTTTTTTGTGATATTGAAATGTGTGGAATATAAAAAATTAATAAATATATTTTTTTACTAGTAATAACTAGGAAAAAAAATGTTTGAATAAAATATAATGAACTTAAACGCTAAAAATGAATGTATTAAATAAGATTGATTTAGATTATATTTTTATCTTTAAATCTTCTTGAATATAAAAAACACTGTTTTAAAAATTTTAAGAATTTGTATAAAATTTTTATTGTTCATATTTACTTAAGCTATTTTACATGTATCTTATGAACAAGAAACAATANTATATATATATATATATACATACACACATTTACAATTTGTATATTATATAAAATAGTGCAAACAAATTGTAAATATATAAATATTAAAAAAATACATTAAAAAATTATATGTGACATTATTAAAATAGTTATAAGATAAAAAAATAATTTTAAATTAAAATGTATTCACTATCTTTATAATTTCATCATTAAAAAAAATTTTATCTTCTATAATTATGTTATGATTTTATCTCTTATAAATATATTGCATCCTTTTATTAAAAATATTATATATTTAAAAGTTGAAAATATTTTATCATTAAACATATTTTTTTTATGTTGTAATTGCTATATAATTATTAAATTTTTTGAATCTTTCAATATTTATTATAGATCAATATTTAATAAATTTGTTATTACTAAACTTAAAATATCAATACTGTTATTAAAATTTTATTATAGGATCATTGCTGTTGATACATATATCAATAATAAACATTTATTATTAATAATGTTGAATTTATTTTTATTCGTTAGAAATAATAAATTTTATATTTACTTGTGTTCGTTAAGAAAAATTTGTCAATATACAAATCAATATATAAATAATTTTATATTATAATTTTTATTTTTTTAAAAATATAAATATACAAATTCTAAAAAAAATATAATTGAAAAGTTAAAATCTTAATAAATTTAAAAGCGGCGCTCATTAGAAGATTGCGGTCAACAGTGGAGTCTATGCCTACATTTCCAAGAATATACTACTCGACGTCTTATGATGTCAGCCAATGTCATCCAACATTTGAAACATGTGTTTTTTATGCTTTCTATGTTCTAATATTTTCAAAATAATTATAAATTATGATTGAAAATGTTACAGAAATATTACATTTCATCAAATTAGATAATATTAAATCGTCAAATTAGATTATTTTTGTGCAAGTATTTTTGCTATGTCGTCCAATTTTCTATAAAGAATCGTTTACATGTTGGCACTACTGTTGATCGCACGTATTTTACTTAGAATGTACATCATTTATTCCTGGTCCCTCTGGGCGAATGTAAACAGAATTTTTTCGCAAATATGAAGTGACACGGCCGATCTATGCGGCTACGATTCGTGCATGGAAACTGTAATTTATAATATCGTGTCGACCGTTTTAGCATTTTATAAGACCTCAAATATTAGTTTTAAACGCGTTACGGTAACCAGAAGATATACCTAGCGAATAAAACGGGTTTACGTTCGACCGCCCGTAATGTAAGTTCAGTGAAATAGTGTGGAGACGGTTTATAATACATGGAAGTGCAATGAGGGATCTGCAGAAATTCGTTGACTGCTTGCTGACGGTAAGTACTCCGAAACGAATGGTACTAACGAACAACTGCTTTGGACTTTCCCAACTCTCACAAAATATGTCGTATTGGTCGATTTCTCCATAAAATAAGCTTGCACATTTTAATTACCTAATTTTCCTGTTAATCGAATACATATTTTCTATACACTAGAATATACTACAACTTTTCATATATACATGATAGATAAATCTTGTTACATACTTTCATGTGTTCCTGTTATATATGTATGTCTTATATTAGACTAGCATTTGTGAAATCACACACAATTTAACATACAATCACACAGAGACATATACGTGCAACAAGACAGAATATAAGGTACGGATATCATGAAACGCATTACGTTGTGGATATAGTGAATATTCGTAAATAAACGATTTTGATAGTTTTACCTAAATATACATTTCAAATAACTATGAAAATATTCCGTATCTTTTAAAATGACTTTACCGTATTGCACTAAATAATTTGTGTAAGAATGATATATATTATATATAAGTATATATATATATGTATATGTGTATATATATATATATTTCTTTTTTCTCTTCAGTTATATTATAACTGTGATGACTGATTATATTTTCAAGTTATCTTCAAATTTTTCTCTATTATCCCGATAATTATTCCTCTAATAAATAATAACAATAATAATATATAATTAATCAAATTTTTCGAAAAATTGCCTATTATTAATTTTCATTTTATTCATTGTTTTATTAATTGATTTAATTAGAATTATTATATTTTAATATTTTTAAATAATAAAACTTTTTTTCACAATATTTAAATAATAGAATTTATTTATTTTTTTATTGCTATTTTTAATTTGCTATTTAAAATTGCTATTTTTTTATATAGATTTTTTTATTTATTTAATTAAATTATAAATTAAAACATATATATTGTAAAAATAATAATAGTTTATTTAAAAATACAATTTTTAAGTTTTGTTTTATGTATAATATATCAAATAATTGTATTAAATTTATTTAATGAATAATTCATTTTATATTCTTGAACAAATTATCCATACAAGTTATTTTTTTGATTTTCGTTTCTCTATTCAATTTTCATTTATAATATCATAGTACATAAAAATATTATTCAATACATTTCATAACTAAAATGTAAATTGTATATTTATATTATTGTATTGTTATAATTATATAATTCTAATTTTATCTTATTTTATTATAATTCTAAAATTTTTTCTTTATAATGTTTTTCTATAATTTCTTACATAAATATTTTTATTTTGTTACTTAGTATTAATATAACTATCTAATGTATATATATAGAAGTTATAGAAGAAAAGATAAATATCATAAGGAATCATTGAAAATATAATATTTAAAAATTATTACTTCTTCTAATTTGAACTTTGTGACTTCAAATTAATTAGAAATATATCTCATCTCATTATATTATATAAATAATAATGATAAAAGATAGATGGAATTATTGGAAACAATATGAAAATCTAGAAATGATATGTCATGACTTCTAATTTACTAGTAATATATTTTATCTCATTAATTGTAGACTCTTATATTTAATTTCTAGAGTACAAAAATTCATTCATTTATAACTCAGCTTTGAAATTGTTGCATTGCATTTTAAAATATTTCATCTTTTATTGAATTATTTTAATATAATATTAAATTTATATTTTTATTATTAATTTTAATTGATGAGATATGTTAAAATATATAGTTTAATCATCTTATATATTATAATGAAAATTATATTTTTATTTTAATTATATTTTTTTTCAGTGATGGGAGCACAAGATGTCTTCAAACATAGCAGATCCCAACAAATTTCAAGAAGAAATGTTTTTAAAATCAAGTTTTAAAAATATATTAAGCCATGATGATGTTATTAGATATCCAATTGCAAAAAGAATGACAGAAACTCTGTGTTATAATTTAAAGAAATGTGAAAATAATATTACATATGTACCAAGAAATAACATTCTTTCCCAAAAGATAGACATTAATTGGATGCAAGATAATCCATGTGACACAACTGAATTTTCAGAAACTAAGTATTCATCTGATATATGTTTAGTTAATCATTGTATGTTAAGTAAGGATGTTAATTTTAATTGTAATTGTAATATAATGCATTATCAACAACATAAACAAATTTCACAAAATTATATGTATTTTATATATAATTTATGGAGAATTAGAACAAATAAAAGTTTGCCATTATTGATTACAAACAGAGTTGGTACACAGTGGAGGAATTGCTTCTGGAGAATATTTTTAATTCCTTTTATTATTTTATTATTATGTACAACAATATGTAGTGCAGATCCTAATCAATGTGCAGTTGGTCTAACAACAC
>NW_006263897.1:2315-8906 GCF_000469605.1 Apis dorsata | reverse complement strand
CTGGAAGTAAGTAAAAAAAAATAATTTTAAATTTTTTACTTAAAAATACATNATATATATATATATTTATAAATTTAAATTTTTCATTTTTTTGAATTTTTCATTTGTAACTTTTTACTACAGTTGAATCTATATATAATACTAGTATCTTTCTTCTTTTGGAATTCTAATATTGGTGCTAAATGTATATCTATATTTAATATACTAAATATACAGTATAAGTTAAAATTTAAAGTAAAATCATTGTATATTTTATTAGATATTTGATGTAAAATATGAATTGTAAAATAATTTGTAATGAACATTTTTAATTTAAATTTATAAATAATATATTATCTTATTAAGGAACTTGGCCACAAGGTGATATTGTTCTTGAATATGGTCAACCTTTGAGAATACTTTGTATACTGGATGAATTTTCTGGAAAAAATGCTTCAGATCTTGTTTTCTTTCGTAACCAAAAAGAAATGGAACCACAATTTATTAAGATTATAAATGAAACTACAATATCATTGGATGTTGAAAAACCTCCACCTGCAGAAGATATGTATTACTGTAGATTAAGATTACAAAATAATCGCAGTAAGCAACTAGAAGCAGTTTGTTTGAATAAAGTTGTGGTTGGTTGTAAGTATTTTTTTTTTAATTCTAAAGATTAATTATTTTTATAAATAAAAAAAATTATAATTAATATAGTACATAGCTTCTTATTAAGATAGATCATTAATATAAACTTATCAGAATAGGCTAAAAGTATTTCATGAATACAAAAGTAAGCATTCAATGTCTGCTTTCATAAGGATTATATCATTTAATGTGTTTTGTATCTTGGAATTCATATTTGACTGTCATTTAAGATAAGATTATAAATACAAAAAACTTTTATACAAAAGAGTTATTTATATATATTCTTAGTATAGTATTTTTTAGAATTTGAAAAAGAAATATATAATAATTTATTTACTAATTATTAATAGTTAAACCTCAAGAACCACAAAACTTTAGTTGTGTATCTTATAATTGGGAAAATATGATATGCTCATGGGAACCTGTCCAAAATTATGTTACAACAACACATACACTTGTATTTAAATTACCGGGAAGAGCAGGAGGTAGAAAATTATATCCATGTCCAAAACAAGAAAAAGATGAAAAACGAAATATGTGTTTGTGGGATACATCTACTAATCCAATTTATCGACAACCATATGAATATTATACATTTATATTGAATGTAAATAATGTTCTTGGAAACAGCAGTTTTACATATAAATTTCATCATTTTGCTCATGGTTTGTATTTTTTTTATTTAATTTTGATTAATAATAAATAATTTTATTATAATTTACAACATTATTTAAATTTTTTTAGTTATTCCTGCAAAACCAGCTAATCTATCAGTTATTAATAAAACATCTGATAGTGCATTATTGCACTGGAGTGTGCCTTATCCAATGCAAAATTTTCCACCTGGATTATATCATAGAATCATGTATCAAAATCAATGGGATCATCAAAAAGTTTGGCAGGTAAATTTAAAAATCTTTATTTGTATTACAATACAATATGTTTGAAAATATGATATATTCCCCACTAATAATGAATATATTAGGTAATCAATATTACGAATGATATTCACTTGGATAGAAGAAATTATAATCTTACTGGATTGGAATATGCAAACACTGCATATGATGTACGAGTTTTCATGAAAAGTGCTGTCGCGACTGGAGAAGACAAATGGAGTAACTTTAGTGACGTTACTTTTAGGACACCACCAAGATGTAAGTTGTGTTTCTTGTAATTTTAATTTTAGGTATTGTTAGGTATTTCTCGAAATATTTTTTATATTCTTATATATTTGATATTTTAGTACCTGGCCGTCCTCCAAAAACCGATATTGGAAGCTTTGAAATAGCAGAGAACAGTGCTAGTAGGGACGTATATTTGTACTGGCAAGCTATACCACAGTATTTAGAAAATGGTGATTCTTTCAAGTATGAAATTGTTCATGTAGAAGAAAATGGAAGAAAATTATCACTTGTGCCGAATGAAACTACGAGAACATATGCTAAATTTAAAGGAATTAAAATACATTCTAATTATAGATTCGAAATTGTTACAACAAACATTGTTGGAGCGAATAAAAAACGTGCTAAAATTTTTGTACCTAGTCAATACGAAAGTAAGATTATTAAAAAAAAGAAAAAATAAAGATTTATAATATATAATTCATGTATTGTAAATCACATTGTAAATGAATAATAATGTGTTTATATTACAGTACCACAAGAACCTGTAGCATTTACAAAAATTGCATTTGATGGAGGTCTATATGAATTATCATGGAAACCACCTAATATGAATAGAGAAATCGTAAATTATACAATTTTTTGGTGTGATAATGAACGCGATCGTCCTTATCAGTGTAATGTATGTATTTGTTGACAATTTCATTAATAAAAAAAAAAGGAAAATAGAATACTAGAATTGATGATTACAGGGTTATCTAGATTGGGTACATGTATCAAAAAATACAACAATTTATAATATGACAGTACCAGACCCCGATAAAGTATATCAATTTGCAATTTCTGCAAATACGAATAAAGGTAGCAGCGGTATGGTATGGGCATCATGTACTGTAATACATAACAAAGTTGTTGGAAAGATGAAGTCTGTATGGATAAATCGAATTGGTTCGGATTTTATTGAAGTTGGTTGGAAATTAGATTGTTCGGATCGCATTGGAATAGTAGAAGGATTTAATATTTATTATTGCCCTATTGTTTCGCCATATAATCTGAATTGTAAAGGTCCAAAACTTAATACAACGATAAAAGCCGATCCTCATACCATTCATGGCATCGTGAACAATTTAAAACCATATACAACATATATGTTAGCTGTTGCTGTTCTAACTAAAAGTGGAGAAGGATTGCATAGTGATCCTTTATATAATACAACACTTGAAGCTGCACCAACAACTCCACCACAGGATGTAAGAATTATTAATGTAACAAATACGACAATGTACATTACTTGGAAACCACCAGAAGCAATGAATGGTGTATTGCGTTATTATGAGGTTTATTATAACGATCATATGCAAAAAGTTGAAGAAGCAAATCATATTGAATTAAAAGGCCTATTAGCACATACGAATTATAGTATTAGCATAGCAGCATGTACTGTGTCTTGTAGTATAAAATCGCCTACAATTTCCAAGATTACGAAAATCGGAATACCGGGAATAGTGAATATACGTAACGTACGCTTTATGAATTCAAGCCAAGTGATTGTTACTTGGAATAAACCCGAATATTCTGCTGGATATTTGAATTATTATGAAATATTAAGTGACGGTGAAATACAAAATAGTACTAGAACAGGTAATATTTTAACAAATATTCAGAAATTAGTAAATAAATTAAAATATTTTTTTTAATGCACTATATAATTTTTTATTCATTTTTTCAATCATATGGAACAAAAAAATTTATTTACGAAAATTTATCGTTATCGAATGTATAACAAATAATAACAACAGTAACAATAATAATTTTGAAAATATTTTATAAAATTAATAATATTTTATAATTATTTTTAAAAGGTATTCTTAAATAAAAATATATATAAATAAGTATATTTTTTAGTAATAAGTATATTTAGAATAATAAATATAAATATAAGATATATTAAATAAATATATTTTTTTCTTATTACAGAGAACATTAAAACAAATTCAAAAATATAGTATTTTTATTTATATTATAATAAATTTTTTTTTATTTATATTATAATATATTTATAGTAATAAAAATAATACTATTTTGATTTACATTTTGATTTATTTTAAATGGTGTAAACATGATTTGAATTAGCTTAAATTAAATTACTTATGAATAATTCAATAGAACTTTATTTAAAAAGGATTATTTTTGTTTTGAAAAATTACATTTATTATATGTTTATATATAAATTATATAGGAATTTTTCTTGCATTTATGAAAAATTGATACAATTCTTTTATAATAAAAATACATTTCTGCAGAAGATTGTTTTATAATTGTTATACTATATACTATATATAAATTTATGAGAAAACTAACAAAATATTTAAAAAATGCAATTTTTTAAATATTTATTATCACTATTTGTTATACATTCTTCTTTTTGCTATATGACCATAAATAATTGAAATGTTATATAAAAAGAATTTTTTCATTCATTTTTTAATATTAATAAAATTATTTTATCATTAATAAATATTTCAGAGGCTCAGATACCTATTTCTGATTGTAAAACTCTAGGACAAGAAAGATTATATCAGTTTCGTGTAAGAGCTGTTAATATTGCATCAGATAATACACATTTAAAAGGTCCCTGGTCTGAACCTGGTGAAGGAAACTGTTATAGTGATGGTAAATATAAAATCAATTTTTTCTTTCTTTGGATAATTTTTTAATTAAAATAGTTATGTAATAATTATATTATATTATAGGGCCATCATTCAGTGTATGGGTTATAATATGGGTAATAGGAGGTATTAGTATTGTAGCATTTCTTCTTTGTCTTGCACATGTATCAAAAAGGTATGAATAATTCTTCATTAAATACTGAATATTTTGTAAAATAAATTTTCTTATTTACATATATTTTTTGTCTGTTATAGAATGTGGTTGAAATGTAAAGCTATGCAAGATGTCGAAGTTAAATTACCACCAGGATTAGCACCAAATATGGTACTGTGTATAAAAATAAATTGATTATCTCATCATATGCACATTAAAAGATTTATATTTATTATTTATATTTTGAAATATTTAAACATTTTAAATATTTTTATTATAGAAACTTCTTCAAAAAGTGGGTGAACAACATATACGACAATCTTCTGCTGATTCAAGTGGTTGCTCAAGCGGACAAGAATCTGTTACCTCTTCGCTAACATCAGACTCTCAAGTTTCAAGTGATAGTGGTACAGAGATAGATCCGATGCCGGTATCGCCCAATAAATTACTCGAAACTCTACCAGCTTGGGAATCTTCGAGTCTTCGCCAGAGAAATGTTGGAATTACTAAACCATTTACGGAAACAGCACGGTGGGAATCATACGTGAAAGTTACAAAATCTGGAGAGCCTATCATTGGAGACACATTATCTTTGGCACGATCTACACCTAATTTAACTGATAGTACAGGTTACACAACTTCACAACATACTTGGTCTTCGACTGGTTACATTAGTATGCCATCATCAGAAGAATTATCTAGTAATCCAAGCCCTGTTCCTAAAGAAACTTCAACTGCAGGTGGCTATAGCATTATAGGAACAGTTCCTAAGTCTATAAAATCGAAGTCAGAAGATGATAGTGATTTAACTGAATCCACTGCAGATACATTAATATCTACCAAGCCAGAATCTAAATCTACAAATCCATACATTACTTTGGCATCTTTAGAACAGAAACAAAAAGATAAAAAAAATATTGATACTTTACACGATCTAGATGAATTAACGTTTATTGAATCAAACAAATCAAAATTAGAATCTTTGACTTCGTTTTCACCTTCTGACAAAGCTTCTAAACCATATGTGCAAACAGGTTTAATTGATCCATTGAAGAAGCCATTTTCCCTAAGCAACATTGATGGTACAAGAAGCACAACAATGTCTACACCATTCGCAGCTACATCTTTAACTGACTCGTGCAATAAACCATTTGTTTCCTCTTTTGTAAGTCCAACTACTACTTTAGCATCTACGCTCGATACATCATCGAAACCTTATGTTTCCGTATCATCGATTTCTGAAGTTTCAAAGAAACCAAATCTTCAAACAGTTACTTTAGAGTCTTCACAGAAGACCACTGTGCCTCAAACTTCAACAACTGATGGTTCTCAACCATATGTTCGTGCAAGTTCTGTATTTCAAATGCTACAACAAAGAGGAAAATCAGATACTCCTATTTCAGAAGTGATAGATGAAACAGAAGAAGATGTTACAACTGTATATCCTCTGTGTTGGCAAACAAGTGGTACAAAGCCTAGCTCGAAGTTAGACGCAGATAAATCAATTATTACGACTAAACAGAGTACTGGATATGTTACCATAGCAGAGAATCCAAAGCTAGATCAACATAGAACGTCGACGTTGTCATCATCGTATGTGCAACATGAAAGGTTTGAGAAGCCACTGCCACAAAGTACTACTGGACAGTCAGATGAACAATACAGTAAAGTGACTGTTGTGCCAAGTACTATTCAATAAAAAGGAAAAGGTGCAAATATATCAATTGTGGCAGTGTAGCTTGTGTATTTTATTACTTTGTGTAAACTTTTTTCAATGTAGGAACATTTTTCAATGAACAATGATGGTGCAATACGATTTCACGTTTGTAGGTGCTTTCAAAAGGTAATGGAACTTAAATCCTACATTGGTTTTTACAGATATAGTATTTAGGTTGAAGGCCTGATAAATACTAAATTGGAACACAAAACGTGCATCCTAAAAGATATATCGCGATATTTTGTCAACATGTATCGATATGTTTAAAATTTTAGTATTTTCTAGGATTCTTCACAAGAC
>NW_006263897.1:0-2020 GCF_000469605.1 Apis dorsata | reverse complement strand
AAAAAAAAAAAAAAAAAAAAAAAAAGAAAAATTAAAAATAGAAATTGAAGAATGTCGTATGTAAAACGATATATTCGGTATAAGGATACATCGAATATGAAACACCCTCATTTGTGAAAGTATGTATAAAATGAATTTTTTTTTTGTATCATATATATTATCATACAATGTGATTTGAAGATCACTAGCAACGCCATAGAGTAAGAATTTAGAGTAAGAATTATAAATAAATTATGTGGCATACATTTATCGACAAACAACTCATAGTTGTCTGAACAATCAAATTTTTCGCTATCTATAGTAGTATAATAATTTTCACTGTAGAAAGATTGTTATTTAATCATTGTGAAGCTTTTAATCGACTCTGTATAGTAATATTAACATTTCGAAATACGTTCAAAACAACGATTTGAAAAATTTCAAAAATGTTTTCGTTACGAATTATTTTATAACGTAAATTATCGATATATGTAAATGCATTCTTTCGCTCTATCGTGCATAGTAATAACATGTATATCGATCAATTTTTTCTTTTTTAATCTCAATGAAATTTGAAAATTATACATTTATGGGAACAAATATTTTTATTGTTCCAATAAACAAATATTCATAATCAATTGAGAAAGTATTTGCAATTATAAATTACTTATAAAATGTTAAAATATTAAAAAGTTGCTAATTTCTATCTCTTTTAAAATTAAATTGAAAGAGATAAAAATTGATATTTTTTTGAATCATTAGTTTGTTAAACTCGTATATTATGTACAAAAACTATATCAACTTTTTTGTTAAATTACATTCGTATGCGCAATTTGTTTATCTGTATATAATTTACAAATTGTTCCTGTAGTACCTTACTAACGCTAGCAATGATTGACAGAAAGTACGCAGTAAAACGAAAACTATTAACAAGTACAGGGTCAAAGATAATAAGATAAGAAAAAGTTAATCAAATTGCAGTTTTGAAACTAATTAAATTTTTGCATGTTTCTTACATATTTTGTTATCGATTGAAAATATTTAAATAATTAAAAATAACATAATTTTTTATATTTTAAATATCATTGCTGACTGTATTAAAATCTTTTAATGAAATTTTCATATCTTTTAAATAAAAAAAATATATAATTTTTAGATCAATTTCAATTGGTAAATAAATTGTTTTTAAATTTTTGGTAAAAATCATTTTAAGAGATAAAATCATTTATATAAATATTTCAAACAAATTGTCAGTCAGCAATGCAAAATAAAGATATTTTGAAATAAATATAAGCAGCTCATTTTGCAAAAATTTTAAGGAACTATGCAATGCCATTAAAACATTATGTTAAAAAGAGCAAGATTATATATATATATATACACATATACATATATATGCATAATACCTTAAGCTAGTCATTGATGGGGTACATGAGTTTTTACAGGCCTTTTTTAATGATTTATACTTTATGAATGATTATTGAATGGTTTTTTTAACCGAACTTCGATTCTTCATTAATGATTTTGTTAAAATATTGTTAATTTGTTAATTTGTTAATAACTATCGACATATCATTTGATGCTAAACTATACAAATTGAAATATATCATTTAATATATTAATTACTGTTTTGCAAATTATCGAAGAATTTTTATATAGATTATATTATCAAATATAGAAAGAATGATATACAAAGTGAATCAGAAATATATATGAAACTATTAATTTTATGTAAAAAAATAAGTTAAAAATATAGAATAAAAATTTTTCATTTGAAATTTCGTTTTCGAATAAATTAGTAAGTACTTGAAAATTTTTCGAATTTGATTTATTCGAATTTAAAGTCTTAAATGAAAAAAATTTATTTTATATTTTCAACTTATGTAAAATCAACTTTTCATATTCTGAGTCACTTTATAAAAAAATAGCAAAAGAGAAAAATTTTATTTTCTTTGTAATATACGAACAATTATTTACGATTGCATAGGATCGTATTTTGCCTCATATCGAACAATTGAATAATTAAATTCTAGCATACTAT
>NW_006263896.1:30065-48954 GCF_000469605.1 Apis dorsata | reverse complement strand
AGAGAGAGAGAGAGAGAGAGAGATTCGTTTCTTCGAACGAATAAAGAATACACTTCTCAAAAGGATCGAAATAACACGAATAATTTGATAATCCAATGAAGAAAAGGAAAGAAATAGAAAAAAAGAGAGGGAGATGATTAATAAAACAGAATGTACCATTTGGATTTATGACAGGGCGATGTTGTACCCCCTTTCCAGCTTTGTTCATCGAATATACATTCATCCAACCCTGCCAAGGTTGGTTCCGCCCAATCCAAATGAAATTGTTGCTCTCGCCACTTATTTCCAATCCATTTCTGCCGCAGTACTGGAGATTTATTAGCGCGGAAATAAACCATCGCACAAACTGAAAGTCGTTCCTTAATTAAATCGAGTTCAATTCCCGAATTGAAATTTCTTGATCCATTCTATTGATGGATGGATCAATTTGTTCCCCGATTTTTCAACTGAATCGTACTTTGATTTATTCTCAATGTATATCCCATTTTTTTTTTTCGATAATTTTGTTCTTTTTGCGACAAAAAATGGAATATTTTTTTTCTTTCGAAAGAGTTACAATTTCAGATTATTTAGATTACCTGGCTGTGCAATAAGTGTTTGTTGTTAATGATGAAGTCCGAGTACTTTAAATTGTTGACAACTACTGTCAATGGTTCCTAAATTCAAGTTACACCTTCACATTGTAGAATTGTATTTATAATATAAATTTATAATGTAAAATTAATTTTTAACGTTGAACGTACAGTCAAATTGTCTAAATTCTTCGCTCTGATCCATTCATGACACGTCAAAGATGAAGGTAATTGCACGACTTGTGTGTCGAGAAACAAACCATCCGGTCCATCTAGAAGAAATTATATGAAGGATGGAGTCATATGAAGGAAAAAGTTTCCTATATTAATTACTTTTTGGAAACGCCCAATTTTCCTTATTTAATACTACGTCGTTCCATTCTGACCATAACGTAGAATCATCCGTAGGTGGGACGTCGAATACGTTTTCTGAAACTTTTCTGGACATCTCAGACATATTTGAAAATTCTTCAGTAAAAGACGATCGTTCATTACGTGAAAAAAAGATAAAAATGTTCATGGGAAATAATTAAATATTAGAATTTCTGGAAAAAGTAAATATATATATATATATTTATTGGATCTCTGTATTATACATAGCTATATGAAGACGAGTTGCGAATCTACGGTAAACAGACTCCATAAAAAATATTACAGTTTAAAGAAACTATATTATCTCATTAGTATCTAGTTCGCTACGACGCTATCGCGAACCTTATGAAACTAAATACATATTAAAGATATAGAATGTGGTACAAATTTAACGTTTACAAAAAAATAGTATTATCTTTAGTTATATAAAACTGAATAATGAATCAATATTTATTTCGATCCTTTTCAATGATTAACTAGATGAGCTTGTACATTTAAGCCNNNTTTTTTTTTTTTTTTTTTTTTTTTTTTTTTTTTTTTTTTAACAAACTTTTCATTTTAGATTTACATAGTTACACAATTTTCTTAACAACAAGAAAAATAATACTACGATTCGTACATACACGAATTACAATTAATTCCTCGTTTTTTCTTTTTCCAAGATATCAATAATATCTTCCTACTAACAATACTCAAATATGGCTTTATAGTCATTTGACAGGCTCGGTTTAATTTTATAGTCAATATTACAATTAGTTTTAGATTTTAGTACATAAGTATAATATGTAGGCGTGAAACGTTTTAGCCTCGAAATGCACATACACGTATATATATGCATATATGTAGGTCGATAGAATTGCATAAATTTACTAAGGCATTGTTTCATTTTTTCTTATTTTTGTCATTTAAAAATTCTTTACCAAAGCGTCTTCTCATTGTATCCAGAGATAAACAACGTATAAGATTTGCATTAATTTAAATTATTTATCGGTAAGATATCTTAACGATTATAAATACAATGGATTATGTAATGGAATGTTGAATACGTTCCACTTTTGAACATGTTATCCAACTACTTATCTTTTCAAGATTTGTAGAACACACGGAGATCATATGATACAGCGTATTGTATCAAATTAATAAGTTTGAGAATTCCTATAAATCGAATTCTCTTATATATATATATTATTAAGATCCTTTGAGAATTTTAGCCCTTTGGAATAATATCAATATAGAATTTTTAGTTAGGTACTATTGAAATTAAGGATGATCATGATTGATCCAGTCTATATCCACAGATACATTAATTTACACTCCGTCTACTTGGAATATGTAAAATATACATGAACGACGGAAACTGATATCGTAATTATATCGTAAGATAAAGGGTAACGTTGATTTAAAATTATTATACATGTTACAATTCACGTATGTCTATCAATATATAATAGAGAGAATATAAATGCAGAAAAATAGACAAACAACAAGGACTAACAATTTCTTCTTTCGTTTTTTACATTCTATATTTAGATCTCAACAAATCAATTATGTTTGGCACCAACCTCATTACTTATCTACCTTCACAGAAATAATCAGCAAATATATATATAAATAGATTATATATTATCGAACATATAAAAAAAAAAAAAAAAAAAAAAAAAAATATAATGCCAGGATTGATAAATCTTCCGTGTTTATAATGTAACATTTTCTTTTGAAATATATTTGTATGACTCATATCCTCAACCTGGCAGTGTTTACAATGTCATAAATTGTTCTTTGTCTTGAATTATTTAATCATTTTCTAATTGCCACTATAAAACAAATAATTTTCTACTTTAAGAATATAAAATTATTTTCTATTTAATATCGTGCAATACTTTCTGATTGATTGCACGAATAACATACGTTTGTATGTACAGATTTTGGCACCATGTCATGGATTATCAGTTAAAAGAGAGAAAATTTTTAAATTTAATAAAATATGTAAAGTATGTTATGCTTGCAACAATGCAATATTGTTATATTGTTATAAATATAAGATGGAGAACAAATGTCAGTGGACGGTATAATAGTACCTTGCAGTTTTCTAAAGTCTGAATCATATAATGATTTCATAGGCTGTGAGTGGAATGCACAAATTAAGCACTGAACTTTGTCACAGAAAAAGACAAAGAGAAATTGTATGGAACGAGTTGTAGAATTTCAAGCAAGTTAATTATCATAAAATTTTTCACAATTATATATTAATGCTTTAACAAGTCTTGCCAGGACCAGAAGCTCTTTGATCTTCCATTCGTCCGGCCTGAAGTCTTTGTATTAAAGCAAAAAGATCTTCCTCAGGAACTGTCGATCCTGCTTGAGTAGTCCCATTAGATCTTTGGTTGTGTTCCTCTTCAGCATCGTGCACCGTTGATGCTGCTGGTAAAGGACTTCGCTGGTCCTCTAAACGTGAACCCTATACATGTGCAATTTATTTAATGTATAATAAAATAAAATTAAAACAAAAAATAGATACACGCTTAATAATACATAATAATATAATAATACATACTTGGCATTTAACTAGCATTTCGATAAAGGAATCATCAGAATCTTGATTACTATTTAGGCCAGGTAAATAAGGCAATGTCACTCGTTGTTCATCCATTCTTTTACTCTGCATGCCAGCAATGAGCTCTAATAAATCTTCTCCATCTCTAAAAATAAAAATAATTTTAATATATGTTATTATTAAAAAAAAAAGTACTTTTTTGTAAAATTACATACTTATCGTCTTCAGGTGTTATAGTTTTAAACTTCTGATTGCGATTTATGTTTAATGCACAACGTTGATCATCCATTCTACCAGATTGAAAACGAGAAAGAAGATCAAAGAAACTATCTTCTTCTTTTTGAGTAATTTGCGGTGTCGCGTTATTACTTTTATCTATTTGAGATTCAGCTTGCTCTTTTAATTTTGCATCTGGTGTAAGCTAAATAAATGAATTATAAATAAAATCATAAATAATTCAAAATTCAAGATATGGAAGGCACAAAATTATATTAAATAATTAAATTACCTTAATGAGATCTAAATTATCCATACTTTGTCGTCTAAGTCTGTATCTACATGGTGATGATATATTAATATTTGATCCTGTATTGGTCAATAATTTTTGTGCAATATTTTCTTTATTATTCTCTTGTTGTCCTTTTTCCAAGCCCAAAATTTTTTGCAAATCATCAACATTCATTTGTGCAGTAGCTTGTCCCATCGGATCTTCCAATTCTTTGGAGATATTTAAATGTAAATTAGCATAGTGTAGTGCTTTCTCATGGTTACCCATTGCTGCATATGCATTGCCCAAAGACCAGCAGGCACGACCTTCGCCTACTCGATCTTTAAGCTGTTGTGCTATTTCAAGATGCCATAAATGATATTCTATTGCAGTTGGATAATCTCTGAGTAAAGTATATGTATTTCCTAAAGAATAACATGCTTGTGCTTCTACTTCTCTATCTCCTAATTCTTGTGCAAGGACTAGGGTTCTCCTATAATATATAATAATATATGTTATAATATATATTTTTTTAAATATTGACGAAAAAAAGAATATAAATACATTTAATATAAATACATACTTATAATGTTGTGCAGCTTTCTCAAATTCACCAAGAAATATATGAGAATTTCCTAAATTACTATTTGCTCTTCTTTCAGCAGCTTTATCACCAAATTCTCTAGCAATTTTTAATCTTTCATTATGATAATAAATTGCTTGTTGAAAATCACCAAGAAGATAAAATGTATTCCCTAAATTTCCACAAGCTCTACCTTGAGCAGCAGAATCTTCTAATTCTTTCATTAATTCTAAATTTTCTCTATAAAAGGCATTCATATGATTTATATCAATATATATATTTTATATTTTCTCTTTATCTTTAACAATATTTATATTTATATTTTCTTACTCATAATAGTGTACCGCTTGTTGTAAGCATTGTCTAACATCTTCAGAAAATTCTCCAGGATCTTGATGACCTACTCTACCAGCTTGCTTACCTTTGGCATGATAAACATTTCCTAAATTGTATAAAGCTCTTCCTTCACTAAGCTATAAAAGAAATTTTTTGTTCAATATTTAAACAACATTGTGTAAATTTATAAGAAATGATTCTATGAGACACACCTTATCTCCAATTTCTCTTGAAATTTCCAAGTGTCTTTTGCAACAAATCATAGCTTCATCAAACTTTCCCATAACTTTTAAAGTATTGCCCAAATTTCCACTGGATTTAGCTTCCCCTAACTTATCTCCCATATTACGTGCAAGTGTCAAATCTAATTTATGATATTGCATTGCTTTCACATAATCTCCAAGATAAAAATAAGCATTTCCTAATTGGCTGTAAATTGCACTTAAGATTCTTAAGTCATCTGTGCCTGCTTGAATTGCAGCTTGAAAAAATGCAACTCCAGATTTGCAATCTCCAGCCTTACACAGACGCTCACCCTCAAGCGCCAATTCAAGGCACATGTTCCACCTTTCACTATTCTGTCAAATATAAGAAATTTCATTTAAAATAATTATTTATTATATAATGAAATTATGAATAAATAATAAAAATATATTAGAATTATATTTCAATTCAACAAGAAAAACAGAAATATAAAATGTTTAATATATAATTATAATATGCTTTCTTTTTAAAAAAAATGTGAAAAGAATATGGAATGATTATGGGAGTGGCTAAACATGCAACTATAATAAATTGATTATAGACAAAATTTATACTAATAATTTAAATTTATTAATAATTTCAAATGAATAATAAATTAAAATAAATAAGACATCTTAAAAATGATTAATTAATGCATTAATTAGTAATTAATAAATACATATAATAAAAAACATTCATTGTATGTTTAATATTTTCTTTTTTCTCAATATATGTTAACTGTTTATAAAAATCTTTATAAAATTATATATCGATAAATAATAAAAAGTGAAATAAATAAAAATAAATTAATCATGCAATAATTGCAATGATAGAATAGTATGAGTCATGCATAGAAAAGCATAGCATTTAATATGGTTCACTTACTTGCCCTTCCGATGATAAATTTTCTGCACTCGCGCTCAAAGACATTGTGCTTCTTTTTGTTTTTGCTTTCTTCGTAAATTAATAATCAATTCTCTAAATTTTTCAACTGTAAAATAACGCGAATTTTACATAAATTTTAAGGAATTAATCGGATTATGATAATAATTTGGCGTGTACAATTTTTCACGCATTGTGGTCCTGCTATTTTTCTATTACGATTTATTCTTTTTGCATAATCACATCCGCATATTTCTGCGAATAAAAAGCGCGTTACTTTTCTCTATATAATATATAACTATTCGCGGCACTTTCACAATGCAATTGGCCAAAAATTAAGCGTCCAAACAAATGGCGCTCGATGTGGCTAATAAAACCATGGATGAAATACAAAATAGATCTATCATCTTATGAAATTTTGTATCCTATATTCTGAAATACCGATTGCGCGAAAAATAAAAGAGATGCTGGAATTATATTTAATTCAAACATAAAAAATTGAAGAAATAAAAACTGAAAAATAATTTCTTTAATATATTCTTTCATAAATATTATTGTGCATTATGTATTGTGCATTATATGTATTGGTTGTATTCATAGACATTTGATTGTTACAAATAATAGATGGATCATGTATCAAATGAATTATTTATGAATTAAAAATTATACGTGTATTTTTTATTACAATGAAAGTAAGAATATCTGTGTAAAAATATTTTGATCAATACATTAGATAAAGAAGACGAAGAAAGAAAAGAAAAAGAAAATAAACATATTTAGATATCGATGCCGTTTCTTGAATGCATAAATTTCGTAAAGTATAGACAAAGAGAAAAGGATAGAGAAAGAGTAAAAAAATTGAAATCAACGTCATCTTCAAAGTGCCGCAAATGAAACTTATAAGAAAAAGAAAGTACATAATTAAAAAAGGATAGAATAAAAATTGACTTTCATCGCCATCTCTTAAATACTAGACCTATTTTTTTAAAGTATATTTGCTTACAAGATAAAGGTAAGATTTGACTATTAGCGCCATCTCTTGAATAAGTTTATTTTAAAATATTATTATAATATTTTTAATATTCGAGAGATGGCGGTGAAAGTTAATTCCTTATCTGTTTCTATCTTTCTCTTATTATTTGCTCTTCTTGTCTATATTTGTTTCATTTGCAGCACTCACGAGATGGCGTTGATTTCACAATTTTTAATTTATCTTTTTTCCACTATTTTCTCCTTCTCTAGTCTTAGCGCGTGACCACAGACGAGAATATTATGGAATGTTAAATGAATGTTATTTTTTACAATATATTTTAATTAAATTACTTTATTTTAATTCTGTAAATTTCTAAACAATTTAATTTTTTGAAATGAAAAATTAATGATAATAATAAATAAATTTCGTTTGATGATTAACCAAAATTTCATAGATGGCGTTCTCTACGTACATGCAATACATAACGATTTTGGACTCAACCGCGGATGTACTATCATGACGCTTTGTGTGTATTTTGTACTTCTCTTTATATTTACAGTGTTCAATCGGTTGAGCTTGACAGAACCTAAACGATGGATTAAAACCGTTCTCGTGAATGAAATTTAATCGGTAAACGAAAAGTTATTCGGCAAAAGTGATTTGAATCGTGAATGAAACGATATTAAACGGTGAAGTGAAGAAGGGGAATCTTTCAGATCTGAGAAAGATTTTTAGTCATTTCGAATATGGATACACAACCTCTCTACTGAATGGTTTTCATCTTACTGGGTTTACTTTGTCGTAAGATAGATATTTAACAATTGTAACTTTTCTTTGTATCACACAATTTTATATTTCTTCTTCTACTATAACGAAAGTACATTAGATTAATGATGAGTGATGGTAAGAAGGTAGGTGAAAATTCCAGTAGTGAGGTTGTTAACCTATTTCGAAGCTGTAGGGATCTTAGTGACATCGTACCTCTATATACACCACGAGCACTTTACTTAAAGCCAGTTGCAAAGATAAATGTTTCTGTTAATCTTCCTCAACTGAAAGTTCCAGGTAAAATGGTTAAAAATGATATATATTCTATTTTCATTTGCATTTTTATTTAATATAAAAGTTATATTTACATTTGCATCTAAATTTGTTTCTAATTCTTGATTGAATTTTCGTCAAAATTTTTTATCTATATATACTTCATATTTATAATTTTTTTTTTTATATATAAATTATTTTTCGAAATCACATTTGCATATTTTAACCTCATGATTCTTTTAGGTTAATGGCAAATGCATTTATTAATAATATTGATTTCTGTGACAGGAAACATCATTATTGTTTTAAATTGTGTGCAAATCTATAATTATACACAATATTTTTAGCATAGTAGGTTTTTACAGAAAATTAACTGCGATATAAACAGGAAAAACAATATCAACATGGGAAGTAATGGAGAAGATACGTGCCTTTATACTACCAGACGAGTTTGCATCTCTGAAGGTAGCCAAGAGTACATTGGAATTTATCAGATTGGAAGGAGACTTGCAAGACAGATGCAGACTACAGCGTGTACTTGCAAGATTAGACTCTCAACGTTTAAATTTATCTGGATTTCCCAATGTGTTAAAAGTCCGTGCAGCAGAAGCAAAGGATGATTTTCCTACAAGGCATAGCTGGGATTCATATTTCAGAGATGCTAAACATATGAATGAATTAAAGCCTGGAGAAAGGCCAGATACTATACATGTAACAGGTTTGCCTGTTAAATGGTTCACTGAGGATGGAGCAACAATGCCTAGTGAATCCTTGATTAACAAAATATTTAGAAAATGGGGAATACTTAGAAGAATAGATGTACCTGCTGCTGATCCCTATAGATCTAGAATGCGTCTGGGCACAAATATAAATAAATTTAGTTATGAAGATGGCATATTTTTTGATGCTTACATTCAATATGTTGAATATATGGATTTTGTTAGGGCTATGGATGCATTGCGTGGCATGAAACTTCTCAAAAAAGAAGGAGATAAAGCATTTACGGCCGCTATTAAGGTATGATTTCGATAAGAATTTTAATTTATAATTTATTATTTTAATATTAAATTAAAAAATATCATTTTAATTATGCAGATTACGTTTGATAAAACAAAACATATGAGTGATAGTACTGTAGCACATAGAGAATTTGAAAGAAAACGCCTTATAGCACAGGATACATTAGCAGCAGAACGACTACGTAGGAAAGAAGAAGCTGAAGAGAAACGTCGTGAAGAACTAAAGTAATTAGCAATAATATTTATAGTCATAAATATAATTTCAAGTATATATAATAGTTTGACATATTTGGTATCATTTTTATTAGGAAGAAAGAAGAGGCTGAAGCAATAGCTAAAGAAAATAGACGAAAAAAACGAGAAGAGAAACGAAAGCGTAAAGCTATAACTATATTTCGAAAGAAGGAAGAAGATAAAGTATCTATGAAAATTGCCAGAGAAGGACAAAAATTAATAAAAGCACAAAGACAGCTTGAAAGCATTCGTCTTTTAGATGAATTATTTGATAGAATAAAGGTAAATATTAATGAAAGTTTTATTATTTTTTTATAATAATAAACTTGACTAAAAAATTCATTTTTTGTATTAAGATAAAAGTGGAGAATAATGAAATTAATATAAATGAAATAACAAACATAGATACAAAAAAGGAAGAGAAAAAGAATAATAAAGTAGATGGTACAATTGAAATATTAAGTTCAGAAGAAGATTCAAAAGATGGAAAAAAAGATAAGAAAATTAAAAAATTAAAGAAGAAAAAATCTAAAAAAGAAAAAAAGAAAAAAGTATCTATTTATTATATTCTTTTCAAATTTTTATTTGTTTATTTATTTATATTGAACAGTTTCATTTTCTTTTTTTTCCTTTTTGTAGAAGAAACGAAAAAAGGGAAAAAATTCTGAAAATTCTGTAAGTCAAAGTGAAGAATCAGGTGAGGAGCAAACAAAAAAATTAAAAAGTGTTTTAAAACAAAACATTACATATCCATCATCATCAACAGGTGAGTATAAGTTGAAAAAATTTATACGAATCATTAAATATATTTATATTATTTTATCTCTTTCAGCACCTGCACCTCTAGAACCCCTTTCTTATCCACCGCTTTATCCACGTTTTCCACAACCATGGTATTACGATGCTACTTTACCTATGATTTACCCTAGTTTGCCAAGAGGTATGCCTAGGAGTGGTCGTTTCTTACGAGGAAGAGGTAGAGGATTTTCATGGCGTAATGCTGCAAATCATCGTACATTACATACGTTTAACCCTCATTTGTATAACGAGCAGTATTACAAGTACTTTGCTCATTTAGTAGGTCAGGATTATCGTGCTTTCGATTATAGAAGTTCACGGTCACGAAGTCGTAGTAGGTCAAGATCAAGATCAAGATCAAGATCGAGATCTAGATCAAAATCACGATCGAAATCCACAAGATCAAGGTCTCGTTCGAAATCAAGATCTAAATCACGGGACAAATCGAGATCGAAATCACGATCAAGATCGAAATTAAAAACTAGATCGAGATCTCGAAGTAGGAGACGAAGTAGAAGCAAAAGTAGATCACGTTCGAAAAAACGACGAGGAAGATCAAAGTCAAGATCGAAATCTGTAACAAGAATGAGATCTCGATCACGACGATCAAGATCAAAGAAAAGAACTCGTTCAAGAAGTCGTTCTAATTCTTGGAACAATAGCAAACATCGCTATAGACGTAGGCGTGAAAGATCAGTATCAAAGGTAAAGGTCACAAGAGCTAAATCTCGCAGTGGATCTCCTAAGAGAAGATCTCGTAGTAGTACATGGTCTATGCCTAAATCTCCCGGTAGAAGAAGTTGCTCCTGGTCAAAAAATGCGGATATCACTAGCAATAAAACGGATGCCGATAAATCGATATGTACAATGGAGCAAAAAATTGAAAACAAAGAATTATCACAAGCTTCTCATTTGGAGAATATAACTTCCGATTGATAAGAACTGAAGATAAGATCTAGATCTTCCATTTTATTTCTTTAATACTTTTACGTAAATGAAGCGTATTTATTAACGCTTTGTACAAAATCTGTATGAAATCTGTATGAATTCGTAATTATGTACTCGTAATTGTGTATATTCGCGTTCGTAGTAATTCTTTGATAAAAGGAGATATATATTTTTATTCTCAGACTGGCTCTTCCTGATTTTAGATGATTTCTTATAGTATAATCTATAGGAATGAAAATATGTAAGTGAATCACTTATACACGCGCAAAATATTGCTAATGTTCGAATCCTGTGGATATTTGAATTCTGAATGTGTATTGTACATATTGTTATGAATGGTCAAAAAATAATAATAGATAAGAATGCTGCATTTTTATCTCAAGATTAAGAATAAATATATAACATTAACATATTAAATATGTATTGAATCATCCCCAAAATACTGCATATAGTAGTACACCGACATTTATTTTGGTAAATTATTTATTGATCCAAATATATATATAATGAAATATTATATAAATTAGTTTTAACCTTTTTTATTTTTCTTCAGGAAAGGTACAGGATGTATCGAAGTAAAAGACAATAAGATTCGACTTGCAAATTTTATTTGTTTTTCGGCATGAAAATGCATTGGTTCATAAACATTATTAGTCATTATACTTCTATCCCTTCGTAAAGGATCGAAGATCGTTTTTTTTTTTCTTCCTTAGCAGCGTTCCTCGAAAATACACGCTACGATTAAAGTTTTATCGACTGGTGCTTCGCTTGATATTAAATAATTCGCCTATGATTAATAAGGTTTATTCTTTCTCTTTCTTTAACTTATTAGCGCCGTGATTAGCACCTCATGCATAAGTCCGCTCGATTCAAACACGACTCATTTCGTTAAACACGGTATTCGTTTCTTTTCTTTTTTTTTTTTATTTTCCTTTTTAAAAATATGTGCTACATTTTTTTATTTGTTTCTTTGTCTTCTCATCGCTATATTTAATTATATAATAATACGTATATATATATACACCTCGCATCGTTTTAATCGTTACTCGTATGTTTCGGAATAACAACAGTTTGTTCTATTCAATTTTTTTCTTTTTTTTAGTATTACAATCTCGATGCCTCATAATGATATTCAATCTAATGGAAGATTCTTCATCAATCGTTTGAACATCGTTCACTTTATAAATGTTTTCTGCCTTTTTCCATGTTCTTTATTCAACATTATTGGCATTACTCGTTTACACTGGTTTCTCTTTTTTTTCACCATTTTTTTTCGTTTTTTTTTTGTTTTCTTAAATCATCTACCGCTACGGTATCTTCGGAATTGATTAGATATTGACTACTTTCAAGATTCGTTGCGTGGGAATTGTTTTTAAATTTATTTATCGCGCGACGATAGCGTTCGCCCATTTTCACATTTTTCACATTTTTACATTTTATAAAACTCGCGAATTTGATAAAATTATAAATTCCATCCTCATTTATGATCTCTTCTATAGAACGAGCGCTATCATCCGCGTTAATTGAATCGGTGATTAAGGGAATGAAATATAAAAATGGAATTATATAAATAAAAAATGAAATTATCGCAAATTTATAATCAAGAAAGTAAAATAATTTATATATAAAAATAATTAGATAGACAATGGTGATAAATATTATTTAATTTTATATTTCAGTTATAAAGTTATAACATAAAATATTTTTTTTAATATTCGATACTGCTAAATCAAATTCAAATATTTCGATTTTTCAGAAAAAAAAAAAAAACTTTTGCAATTTGCCCTTCATATCACCGATGCAATTTTTCTTTGAAATTTTTCAAGAAATTACTCTGCATCATTGCACGTTTCACGCCGTAACAGAGTACAACAGAGGTACCATTTTTTTTTTATTCGTTCAATCGATCTCGTTCCATTCACCACGATGTTACATTCTATATGTGAATCGTCCATTTTCCAATGGTGAAGCTTCTAAAATTTACTCAGTCATATAGTACTAGGTACAAAGAATCCTATGAAACACAATGGAAAATCGAACTCGTGGAAAAACAAATTCGAAACAAAAGCCTAGAGTTTTTTTTGTTTTTTGGAATACAGGCGGTGCGATCGTCTGTTTAAAATTTTTTTTTATTTTTATTTATTTATTTTTTTTTATTTTTCTCATTCACTCGATAAATTTCGTTATTATATATTTGGCTACAAAATCGCTGGCCCTTTCAATTATTCGCGTCGCTAAGTTATATTCTCTTCTAAAAAGTTTTTCTATCTAGCTCTCACTTTATTCTCCCGTCGCGATTGTTCGTTTATTTATTTTATTTTTCTTTTTTTTTTTTTCTTTTTTTTTTTACAATCGGTATCTCGTGTAACAACGATATTTTGAACAAGTTTTTCGATAGAAAATTAGCAAGAAATATATAGATTTCTTCTCGGCTTCTCTAAATTACGGTGGACGCACCGAACATTTGGGAAATGAACGACCCAAAGATTTACAATTTTTTTTTTTGTTTCGCAGTTGAGCAAGCATTACATGCTTTTTCATCACCAGCCATCGTCCAATAATGTACAAGTGCTAACGCGACACCCTGTGGGTTACTTCTCTTTCGTTATCTATATAGAACTTTTCCGATGGGCTGTTACATTGAAAGGACACACATAAGATGTAGCCTGGTATTGAGAGTTCTATTTTGGAAAACTCCACATTCACGAAACTGTAAAAGTGATGCCGAGTATCTCTTCTTCCGAATGTTATCCAACTCGAAAAGAACGATTGAATAAGAGATTGAATGAACAAATTTTTATTTTTCTCGTGAAAAATGTACGTAGATGTTAAATTTATTCGTCATGCTAAATGTTTTTTAGTCAGAAAAGAATTTTATGATTTCTTTACAATGATTAATGATAAATAAATTTAAAAATATTTTTTATTCTCTACTATTATTATAATTCACTACTATTTTTTATTCTCTACTATTATTTAATTCACTATTGAATAAATAAAATTTTTATTCATTTTATGAAAAATATGAATTTTTTCTAATTTTTACAGTGACTAAGTTTCCTCTTGAATAAATAAATAAGGTTTGAAAATACTTTTAGTTTTATAGAATTATTTTTTTTGAACGTGAATAAGTTCGTTCGATTCTACATAATAAATGTAAATTCAAGTACATATATTATTCCGCAAATGAAATTTGATGAAGTAGTTTTACGTGTTTTCCATTCAATTGAATTTGAACAACTGTTGCGAAATTATAGAGATTTTTTCGTTTTGTTTCAGCGTTTTCCATACTCCATGCAAAGACTGTCTGCGAAGAAAAGACTGTCTGTCTTCGTGAACTTACGTAATCAGCTTATACAATTGCAATGTCAACGACACTCGCATTAGATTTACGTGAAAGCAATCGAATTGCATTGTGAATAAAAATACTGTTCGTCGACTAGTTGATTAAAATATTGACGCAGCTATTGTGGAAGCAAATTGTCTTGGATATTTTTTGAAAATGTCGATAACATGGTACGTGGAAAGAAAATATTATAAATCATAAAGTTCAATCAATTTAAGTAAATGCAATTTTCTAATAATATTAATATTATTTTATATATATATAAAGAAACGTTTAAAAAGAAATTTTCAGGTATTTTGAATTTTTTCAATTTTTCTTTTTTAATTTTACTTTACTTGTTAATTTGCTGTTTTTCTATTTTTCTTTATTATATGTTAATAATGAATTTTTGATGATAATGATTAGATGAGGTATATGAAGTTAAAAATTCATAAAACCGATTCGTTGTAAACAATTGAGCGATAGTATAAATCTTTTTCAATGCACCATCCGTTCAATACACCAACTATCGATAGTTTTCGATTATTAGAGCCTAATATCGATCAATGAATTGAAGATCGTTTAATCTAAATAAAATTGTATTTATCAATTATGACGAGGCGATTACCGAAATATTATTTTCAAATCAGACACAAACGTTTTTTGTTTGAATTCAACAAATGATGTGACGATAAGTATGCATGAGTATACAATGAGTATGATAATCATTAGTGAATGATGATTTTAAAATCGTGAACAATTTTCGTGAAACGAAAAGTATTTAGCACATATCCATATTGCTTCATCTTTTGTGTCCCCTGTCAACGGTATATAAATAGTATAAGAGAAATAGAGAAATAGGGAGAAAGAGATAGATAGATAGATAGATTAGATAGATGGATAGAGAGCTTATTAAAAAAGACTGTTTCCCTTTAACTCGTGGTCGCTAGATCATCCTATATAGATTAATAGGTATTACGTTACTTAGTAATTTGTTGGTCATTTTATGTAACAATTAGATGGCGACAGCCCGCTAGTTAATATTTGGTAAAGATCTTAATAAAGTGTTTGAGAGTTAAAACCGTTTAAACGCTACCGTTATTATTCATCATAATAATCATAATAATCCGTAATAATCATAATAATCATCCGTAATAATAACAACAATAATAAATGACCAATATGTATTAATAACGTGGTAATTCTCGTATAAATCGAACGGAGAAACCGATTTCTCCGATTTATGTTTTCTTCGTCATTTATCGTCTTTCTCTTTTACCCCTCTTCCCACCTTCCCCCTTCTATTTCCCTCCTCCCCCTCTCATTTATTTTCCGTACAAGACGATCGATCGCAATCATTTTGCGATTTTCGTGCGGATATCCGCGCTTTTTCACATTATCTTACGCGTGTCAAGTGTCAATATCCTACGCCTTCCAATCCCGTGATCGAGAATTTGTTTCTCCATCCCCCCTCCCCCTCCCCTCCATCTTCGAGTGCATTGTCGATCCGTCGGCCCATCGATCGAAAGTTTCGCTAATTAATCGTAACAGGAAGGAAGAAAGTAATACGAGGGTCAACGTGGAAACAACTCTGTCTCTGTTCAACTACGTTTATGTACAAAGATATAATCCGATTTAGCCTATGTTCCGATTACGCCTGACCTTTTTCTTTTTTTTTTTTCTTTCACAGCGCGATTTGTGTATGTGTGTGTGTGTGTGTGTGTGTGTGTGTGTGTGTGTGTGTGTATTTCATGGGTAGATTCCGGTGTTCGTGTGCGCGTTTTTTTTCTTGTTCCTCTTTTATTTATTTTTTTCTTCTTTTTTTTTGTTTTTGTTCTTTTTTTTCATTTTTTCGAATCACGACGCGTTTTCACGACTGTCAGCGTTGACGGGCACGAACGATTTCACGGAATGAAGGCGGCAGTTACGCACTCCCCGTGCATATTGCGCAGTACATCGCAACCGAGTGCAATCGGTTATTCTCATATTTTCCGAGGTACACGAGAACGCGCTCCATTGTGTTATACGGTGCGCAGCGTTGAACATAGCGCGATTTTTATTTTTTTCTGTAGCACAGGCTCGAAACGTCGATCGGTTGGAATAACGCAAGCGTTTCTTTTCCTTTTTTTTTTTTTTTTTTTTTGAAAACTTATTTTATCGATATTCAATTCGAATTTAAAAATATTTTCTTTGCATCGTTCCTTTTTCAAAGATTTAATTTAGATGGGGAATATTTTTCAATACGAGTTATATTATTTAAAATTTGACTCGTGGAATAGTTTCAATGTTGTTCAAAGGTTTCAATAAAGAAGAGAAATGCAATATATATATATATATTTTTACTGCTTTCTATCATCTTCAACGAATATAAAATATATTTTTCGTTTGCATTATTCCACTCGATTAATATCCAAAAATTTCGACACGCAAGGAATTATCATTATCAACGTCGCACAACAGGGGAGAACCACCCTCAAAAATCTTCTCGCAGGGGATTCGATCACACTTTGCGCCCAATTATTCTCGAGCTCATCGAACGTACAAAATACATATGTACACATGTAAAGTACACAACATTTAAACATTCACGAGACACTCTTGACGGGCGCAAAATTTGACGACGATCCTTTTTTTTTTTTTTTTACACGTTCGTGTATGTCGGAGAACTTGCGCGCCCCTGAACACAAAAGCGCCCTCCTCGTTTCCTTAAAACGTACGTATATAAACTCTGCATGAAACAAAGGCCATAATACACGTTTCGATATATATATATATATATATGTATATATATACACTATATACTATAATATCGTGTATATTACACAATATAGTATACACATATTTACAGGTATAAACATACAAATCAATCTCGGTATATTTGCGACGGGGTAGGAGCACTTTGTCAGCACTTTGAAAATATTTCGTGTTACTCTGACCAATATATGATCGAAATAGTCGTTCGATTAATCCTTCGATTAAAAGTATTAAAGCGATTAAAAAATTTTCTATTTTAGAGAAAAAGAAAGACTGGNTGTCGATCGTTTCATTTTTTTTTTTTTTTAAACAGTACTCATCAGGCTAGGCTATTTTCGTCAATATTGTTCAAAATAACGAAAATATTTCGGATGACGACAAAAGTGAATTCGTCCTATATGCACACGCGGTATAGTTATTTGTGTGTATGAACGTATGAAGAAGAGTCATCGAATGAAACAATTTCACTCGGGCAATATATAGATCGCCGATTTAAGGTCCTTTTCATTGATTATCACGCTGGGACGATTCTTTTTTATGTTTCCACTTTTTTTCTTCTTCTTTTTTTCTATCCATTCTTCTTACGAAAACGAACCTTTGTTATGAGGATATGTCTACCTGCTTCTCGCAAGAAATTCATTTCTTTGATTCTTCTGTACCCTTCCTCTGTTCCCTCTTTATTATCCTTTTATTAACTCGATTATTGTTATATTTCAGACGTTAGGTCGTTCGATTTTTGGAGAGGTATTTCTCGTTGAAACAAAATCGTGAAAGGATCTTGTATCCCATATTCGGTAATGTGCAATATAAGTTTTCAAAAAAGGATGTTAACGATTACGAATGATTGGACGAAGCAACATGTAATAACATTTTCTTCCTTTTTCTCTGTGGCAGCTTGAAAAAAAAAAACGGCATTGTTTAAAGAATATCATTTGTTTTCAAAGATACTATGGATTGAACCCTCATCTTCACGATTCTTTATCTGCTCGATGTGTCTACTAGTAGGAGGCTACTTCACGATTTACAATCCTATGCTCGCCAGTCTAATTTTAATTCGATACTCTTGATTTTATCAGCGAACGACACAGCGCGAAACAATCTCTCGAGAATTCTCAATCGAAAATTCTCGATTTTCACGCAAGTTTCTTGGAATGGAGTAATGTATCTCGATTTTCAATCTTTGAATAAGTATCGATATTAATTCTTCGGTCATTCCATTCCATTGAACCTGTCTCATACGTGTCCTCCATGATCAATGCGCCGTCTCGTCGATCTCGACGATCACCCATCCGTACAAGAGCCCGTGTTTCATACATTATAATACTTAATAGAATCTCGGTCTCCTATCTGCCTAATGCATCAATAATATTGAGACTGCATGTGTATTCTTAATTTTTTTTCGTTTTTATATATATATATATATATACATATATTTTTTCCTCTTAAACTTGGCGTGGTCTTTCTGGCACTATAATGCACTTTTAAGAAATCTATATAAAAATATCGTGTGGAGTCGTCGTGTCCAGGAAAATATCGTTGAGCCGCGACAGAGAAGTAGAAAAAGAGAGGCAGAAATAGGAAGAAAGATAGGCATGAATAGGAGAACAGAGGATAAAATAGAAGAATGGAGAAAAAGGAAGTGAAGGATTACGTAAGGTAACTTAGGATCTTAGGTCTAAGAAGAAGAAGATAGGAACGTATCGGTTAGAAAAAAAGAGAGAGAAATTCTTCGTGGAGGCGGCCAGAAAAGAGGATAGAAGACGGAAGG
>NW_006263896.1:26962-29800 GCF_000469605.1 Apis dorsata | reverse complement strand
TTTTTTTTTTTTTTTTTTTTTTTTTTTTTTGTTTCTTTGGTCCCGTTTCGCGTTTCGGAGTAGCCGCGAAACAACGCTTTCGAAATGAAACAATGACACGGACAAGACATACCAGGTCCCAATGTTTCTGCGGAAATGAATGCCCGATTACTTCTGAGGGCAGAGAAACGAGCCTTCCTTTTCCTCCCTCGTATTAACAAACAATCTTTTGTTCTTTATGCGAATGAAATGAATGTGTGCGCGTTTTTTTTTTCTTCTTCTTCTTCTTGGAAAGGCCAAGATTAGCCAAATGATCCTTTTCTTTCCTCCTTCTTTCTTTCCAGTTCGTTGATCCGCCCCCAAAAAAATCTCGAATCTTCAAAATTCCCTCCTGTAATTCTTTCCCCCTGCGAATCGATTGATCTTATCGCTACTCTAGTCTTCTTCTTCTTTATCCTTTTCACACTCGTTTCTCCTCGGCACGTGTACAACGTGTATGTCGTCGCACTGTATGTTTTCGTTTCTCGAAGGCGTGAACATCTTCGGGATTGATCACATTGGATAGAACGGATCTCTGGACACAGAGTGCCTCGGATAACGTAATAGCATCGCCGATAATCACGCGAAATCAATAATATATTACGAAACAATGCGTCGCGGAATATCCATAATATAATAATAACGACACGTGTTTTATATTTTTTTTTTGTAGATATATTCGTATTCTTGTTTCTGCGTGTCTTCGTACGATACATAGCGATGGAATAATTTTTCAATAATAAAAGTAGTGAAGAAATAACGCTCTCTCGAAACAAATTTTGATCAATATTCTGGAGTGAGAAACGTAAACTATATTAATTAAAGGGAAACTGTACAAACTGTCAAATAAGACTTAGAAAACATATCAGTATGACTTCAAAGGCTTTAAGAGTAACAAATTTTTTATATCTGTTATATTGTTATACTATTATTACTAAATATTTTTGTATTAAATATTCCGATTCCATCGCTACGATCGATGATGTTACCGTTCCTCTGTATACATGTTCATGTGTGTATACACATATAATAATGTACAGCTGATAAAAATCGAAGAAATGAATCGGCCACAAATCGCGTGACGCGATTAATTTCGACGACGCAGCTCGTTAACATGTCTTCCCTCGTTTTTTTAACCCCCCGATCACGTACTCAACGTCAACGTTTAGCCTTAATTAACGTAATTAACTCGATTCGCGAACGCAATGCGTCCGTTACCGAGCGTTTCGTTATCGAGAGATATCGGTGTGATCGCATTCGCAAACTTGACCGACTCGGTCGTCACGCGATCGGAAATTCGCCATCCCTCGATGGATTGGCCGTGATGGAGATCGAGATGGCGTGAATTTCCGTTCGATTCTCGCACAATTTTCACGGTCACGCGCAATGAATACACGCGAAGAAGGGCGTCTGCGCCTTTTGGTATCGGTGAAAATTGTCACTTGAACAGGAAGTGGTAAATTAGAATGTAGGATGCGCGAGGATAGTATTTAGGGAAGTATTAAGAGTGAATTCAACGTTTTGTCAACAATTTTTTATTTTACACTACGTTGCTATATCCATTATAAATTTTTGTCTTTTTTTTTTTTTTTAATATAAATTAAGAGTTTATTGGGAAAGAAAAATTGTTTTTGGTTTTTTTTTTATAAATATATTTTTGTTGAGTTCATCCTTACTCTAAATGCATTAGTTGAGAAGAGGATTAGATCTTTTTTATAGGTTTTATAGGAGTGATGGTTATTTAGATACTTTAATACAAAATATTTCCAGGAACACTATGGTGTTTTTAACTTTATTATATTTGTGTAATTCATTTTTTTTTTTTTTTTTTTTTTTTTTTACTATGTTTCAGGAGCTTCAATTTTATAAGAAATTTTAGCCGAGGAATGAATTAGTGGCTAAGTGGATATTTTTTTCTCTATGAATTTTTATAAATTATTGAAGAATATTTTGGTATTTCTAATTTTAAATATTTCAAGGAACACTATGGTGCTTTATCCTTTATGCTGCGTAGTCATTTTTTTCTAATTTAGAAAAAAGAATTTTTTATTCTTCATTTTGTATTTTTTATGTTACTTATGGCGTATATATATATATATATAATAAATATAGCATTGTTGATTCTTCCAGTGAAGAACATTAAATTTTAATGGCACGAGGATTAAATTGAATTTCGCAGTGAATGGATATGCATGCGTTCAATCATAATAAAACGTCGTAGCATAAAGGTTGAGAAACGGAAGTTTGGGAATGGAGTATACAGAAATGTTGAAGGTTTTCTGTAAGATAACTTACGACTTCCTGTTTCAAGTGTCTTTTCATTCAGTCTCGTTACAAATTTCGTTCTCAAGTCGTACTTTTGCTCAAATAATCCTATCTGGCGATGGTTTCCATTGGGTGCATGAATTAACCCAATTATACGATCTTACAAATATCAATTCTCTAAAATATTGAATCGAAAATAATACAATTCAAAGGAAACATATTTATTTCCATAATCAAAAATTTTCAATAACGTATTTAAAATTTTAATTTCGTTATTCGATCTACGTTTTAAACATTTATCGCCATGATTATTGGCATTTTCTCGTAAAAATTTATTCGTCTCTAACGAGAAAAATTGCTAATATCTTCTCCTCGATCGAAAAAGAGGTGATGGAACACTTTCTGGATACTTTCCGGAACACTTCGAAGAATTTCTGAACACATCTGATACAATTTTTCTGACGCCAATGTTTTTAAATGTTTAAAAAGAAAAAAAAAAAGAAAAGAAAAAAAGAGAAAACTACACCAAAAAACTCATTTGTATATGTGATGTTA
>NW_006263896.1:23887-26852 GCF_000469605.1 Apis dorsata | reverse complement strand
TTTTTTTTTATCGTGAAAAATAAATTCCCTCTCATTTAAGAAAAACAGACTACTTCCCTGTACAACATCCCTTCGAAACAAGACGAAGTTACAGGGTCGCATCCCCTTTGAGCTGCATCATTTTCGTCGGCAATAATTTTCGATAAAATCAATATTTACCATGGTTAGACCATCGTACGCTCACACTCACACACATACACATACACACGTACACGTGTTCACCATCGTGCGTAGACCGTTTTATAAAAAAAAAAAATTTTTTTTCTCCCTCTCTCGTAGGTACGACCTTTGTACCCCATACACTTGATATACGCTAACAATATAATAATCTTATGTAACCTACGGACGTTAAAGCAGATAAGATCACTTTGCGTTCTCCTTCCATGCAGACCATCCGGACGTTTGCTTCGTGGTCTCTGTTGATGGCCCCTCAAGCTCGTCCAGCGTAATTCGGGGGGGGTGCGGGTGAAATTCTTTGTCCTCGAATAACTTCATCCACTTGATCGACCTGATTTTTTTTCTCTTTCCTTCTCGTGTTCACTTGTCTTTTAGAAAGTTATATCGCCAGGTACAATCACGAGATGGTATACGCGATCTATTTAATATTAATAACACAATAAGTGGGAGGGAAGTGAATCGGAGGGGATAAATGGCCAATTTCAACAAAACATATTTCCCTCGAAACAAAACAATTCATTATGAACAATATCTCTTTAAGAGTTTTTTCCTTTGGGGTATAAATACATTTTCTACGAGGGTTGATGAATTAATTATAACTTCACGCCATGATACGCCACCACGTGATTGTACTTAATAAACTTGCGACGTTATTATAATCACAGCTCCGAAAATATTAAATATGTTTTTTTCCCTCTATCAGCAGGAAACGAAGTAAGAATCAGCTCGCGGATTAGGAGAAGATAGCGAGATAAGTGGAGCAGCGTGTGTGTTCGGAACGATTTCTCGTACGATTAAAAAAATTTGTTGTTTGAAAATCTATTCGATATAATGTGTCGATATCGTTTTCTAAAATATTCGTAAAATATTTTCCACGCTATCTCTTCCATCCCCTCGCACGCGATCCGAAGCGGAAACGAAAATTCGCGTAACGAACACAGTGTGCCGCGTATTATCTCTCTTCCTAATAACATTAATATTTTAATCTCCTTATAAACGCGTTCGAAAACGTTTTTTTTTTTTTTTCTGTGCGCTCGTCCAGCTCAAGAGCCACTCTTGTTGTCCTCGTCGAGGGGAGACGTTCTCCACACGCACGTTTCCCTCGTAACGTATAAAACACACCTTATACCTTTTCTTCTTCTTTTTTCTTCTTCTTTCTTCCACCTGTTTTTTCCCTTTCGTATTTTTTCTCTTTTTTTCTTTTTTTTTTTTTTTTTTTTTTTTTTTTTTCCCCCTTTTTTTTCCCTTTGTTTTTTTTTCCTTTTTTTTTTTTTTTTTTTTTTTTTTTTTTTTCTTAATTCACGAGGTATACAGAGATAAGATGGAGTTCGTGTGTGTGTGTGTGTCGAATATATATTTAAATATTAAGAAAAAAGTTTTCAGGCACGCAAGTTGGGCAGGGGAGCAGCTCGCAGCGATTTGGAAGAGGACGCTCGCGTCCGTGAGTCCCTCCCTCTCGTTCGTTCATTGTGTATTCGTTCTTTTTTTTTTTTTTTTTTTTAATCACCACGGAAACATTGGATCGATCTCCCTTCTGTATGTGTACGTATGCGTGTCTATGTATGTATGTGAGTATATGTGTTTGCGTGTGTGTATAAGTGTTTGAATATATTGTTCGCGTGTACATAGAGTTCCCCTTTTTACTAATTGTTTCTTTTTTTTTTACTCGGTAAGAAGACACAGTCAATCGGGAAGAGGATTGGACCCGTTGTTGATGCTACAGCAAAACTTTCATTTTATCCGCGGCTATAAAAGTAGGCGAGTCGATTCGGTCGGCGATGGCTAGGAGGCTTGATTATTTGGCTCGGTGAAAATCGCTCGAAAAGAATCGTTGTTTAAATTCGCTACGAGAGATCCAGACATCGAAACGTTTTAATACATCGTACACGGTGTCGTTTCTTGAGCTTTAGGCAGTCTGCGAGTTGGGGAACAACTCGTTAATTTCTCCGCTGGGTCTCTCCGCTGGTCTATACTATACTCGCTACAATCAGCCGTTAAAATCGCGAAACTTGAACAAAGGGATTCTCGAAAATAGGTCTCTTAGCGCACATTATAAATAGATAACCAAAATGAATATCATTATACGAGATATTTAACAATTATGCACGTCATAACCATCACAGCCAGGCCGACCTTAAAACTACCATCAACCGGATGCGAGACCTAAACTAGTTCGCGAACACTGGTCAACGAATTCGGTGTGAAACCCGAATATGAACCCGAAGAAGCTTCCTATCCCCGAGAGAGTTTATCGTTTATCGGACAGAGATAGACAGAGATTCACTGATACGGAGAAAGAAAGTGAAACAGAAATAAAGATAGAGATATAGAAAGAGAGAGAGAGAGAGACAGAAAGAGAGAACTTAGAGAACCAATTTCGCGGCGAAAGGGACTCGATGGTACGCGAGCGTCGTTCAGGACACAGAGACACGACCGTTCACGTGTCCCGTGCCCCTTTTTAATACGAGTGCTGCGGCTGCAAAGACGAGACTCAGCTGTGTGGAGACGTGTCCGACCCCTGACTGTTGCCCAGCCCTCCCATTCCAGATTGCGAGGTGAGCCTGGTGGCCGACTGCGAGGTCGTGGTCGTGGCCACCGTGGAATGTGCCAGACTGTGATGCCTTCCGGTTTCGGGCACCAAGTGTGGCGTACGACTCGAGACTGGCGGCAGGATCGAATTGGCCGGCCAAGGGTGAAGGGACGTGGTGCTGGGCGCGCTTGGCACGCTCCTCGAGTGTGGCAGCGAGTTCGACAGATTGGCCAGAGGGTGATGGGCGGAAACGGAGAT
>NW_006263896.1:11943-23681 GCF_000469605.1 Apis dorsata | reverse complement strand
GCCCGTCGACGACATCGCGACAGCGGTGTCGGGGTGAAGGAAGTTCCGCCTCTGCTCCATACGCTCGGCGTGTTGGGCCAGACACCTGGTCAACTCCTCGGGCAGCAGCTCGAGCTGAGCCTGAAGCCCGGTCAGTTTCTCTTCCAAGTTCATCAGCCGATCCTCCATGCCCCCCAGACGTTCCTCCAGTGCGTCCTGACGCGTGCTCATGTCTGACACGATCTCGTACACCGTGTTCTGCGTCTGTTCGGGGGACGATTAAGCGAGTAAGTTTGTGTCGTAGTTATAGAAATATATATATGGATTGAATGTGAAAATGCAGGAGGCTAGATCTATGATAATGAAGATTGTGTTTGATACATTTTGTGTTTTGAGGAATGATTAAATGGAATAATTAAGTTTTTAGATTGTAAGATTATTATGAGATTTTGGTATTGTTGAAGACCGCAGGAGAATAGATTCGTCGATAATATTTTGTTTTTAATTAATCTAAGGTGAATATTAATTTCTCGCGAATTTTAAAAATGATTTCCATCAGCGAACTTTTCATCTCGCATCATATTATCCGTGAATCGATTTTAAAATTATGAAGCAATATCGATCGAAAGTTGGAAAAGATAACTTTTGTTCTTTTTAAGTTTAGCATTGAGAATATTGGCTTTCCGACGAGTCCATGCAATAGAGAAAAACGAGTTCAACGACGTTGAGCGATCAGAATCACCGTAACAGGCACTTGCAGGACTCGCGATGTAGCGAACAATTGAAAAGTTCTATGAATGGAGGATTAACGAACAACAAGCTGGAATAGATTGTATCGTTACGAGGGAAACAACATGTTTTTCACAGTGGAGGATAGAGATCGTGAAAAGGAAGAGTTTGTTCGATTTGTTGGCACAAAAGGTGATAGAATTCATCGACGAAAGCGGGGCCAAGGAAGTTTAATTGAATTCTAAGTTACTTGCGTGCTGATACCTTGGCCATATCCGTGATGGTGTTGGCATTGTCCATTAATTTTCGCTGATCCATTTTGACTTTCCTCAGCCTGAAAAGTTGGTGCACGCGAGGATTATAATCGTTCCCTGTTATGTAGGGAATGTCAATCAAAATATGTCGCGTGTACATCGACTTACGCGTATATAGCCAATAGAAATTTCCGCTGATGCGTTCGAACACGTCCCGGATTGACACGCTTCACCAGCCGAGTGTGCTTGTAAATTAGCCACGTCTCGCGTAACACGTTCGCTGCAGCGTTCTTCAACTGGAACAGAACAGATCTCGTTACTCGTGTTTGACGAATAGGTATGAGTTTGATGCTTTGATGTTCGATTTTGATAGATTATGATAGATGGGAAATATATTCATTTTTCAAAATAATTTCCATTCAATTCCGTAAATGATAATTATTCATTTCATTTTATTACCTAATTGAATCAATGTGAATATTTATTGTGAAATTTTTATCGAAAGATCGATAGATATCGATGAACGGAATGGAAATTGTCGCTACAAAAATATTTTGATAATTCATAAATTAATATACAAAAGAAAAAAATGATTTTAATTCTTATACTCTTATTCTAATTTTATTTTAGCATTGGTCGAATTACTGATCTTAACCTATATTAAATGTTCGACCACAATTGACTTGTACTACTTATGCAACTACAACGAGCTAATACATCATAATTCTTTTAATCGTTCGCATAGTATATTACACAATTTCGAAGCTTCAAATGATCATGGAATTCGAATGAAATTAAGATTCGTTAAATTTCTAGTTGCCGCCGATATACTTTATCTCTGTCGAAATTAAAAAGTAGAGACTCGTAAAAAGAATATTGCACACTTTCTGCAACCAATTTCACTCGCCGTTAATTGGACAAGAATTCCAATTTCTCGAATTCGCGATAAAATAGGTTGGCAATTTCGAACGTCCAATAATCGTTTGAACGTTTTGAAGAAGTTATTTATCTCAACTAATGGCTATGAATCTAGGAACGAATTATCGCGAAAACAATGGTTCCACGTATACTTGGAACACGAATTTCGTTTAAATCGTGAATTTTCCTTTCAGCTGAATTGACAGACATAACACACGTAACCATCCTTATTGCCAAGTTAGTTGTAATTCATTGATCACGGTAAAATTTTCGATCCAGAGCCAAACACTAACATCTGTCGTTCACACGTCTGTTTCTTAATTGCAACGAAATTGAATATTTCATAAACGGGATATTAACTCGTAAAGGTCTCAAAATCTCCCTCAAAAACTCGAAAACGTTCAATCCATCGATTATATTGACATGGACGAAGCGAAATGTCCTCTCCTTCCATTCTTCAAGAAAAGCGGATCGATCATACAGGTTACTCGAAAAAGAGGTCTGGTTTCTGACCTCCGTCATTTTTCTTTCTCTTCTTCATTTTTCACGTCTATCTTCTCGAATGGCAAGCAAGGTCGAATGCAGTCTTTGCCTTTTAAGATGCGATTTCCTTGTACGAGGAACGTCATATGGCGTGCCGATCGATCGATCGCGATGCTCTGACCGATCAAGAATGGACAGAAATGACAATGACACATTAGGCGAGCTGCTCGTTTCGCGTCCAAGTAGGAAACACGAGCCTCTCTTGTTGGCATTCGTATCGTTGGTCGACGAATCGTATTCTAGCGTTGAATTTCGAATAAGGGATAAGAAGATAAAAAAGAATAAATTTGATGTATTGATGATATACAGGGTAATCAGTTTTATCGTAAGTCAAATTTATTTCTTATTCTTTCATTTTTTATTCGAAATTTTCCATCACAAGGATAGAATAAATATAGCGGACGATATTAGTTCGATTAAGATCAGTGTTAATGAAGAAAATGTCAAGAGTCGTTTGTTCTAGTCGCTTGTTCATCTACAGAAGATAAGATAAGATGAAATTAATTGTCATTGGAGAATATTTTATTGTACCAGAAAGGATTCTTTCAAATCTTCGAACAATCACAATATAATTCATAATTAATAATGAATTAAATTAGATTTAACGAGTGAAAAATTTAAATTGAATAAATAATAAACGAACGAATGGATAATTAATATAAAAGATAAACGATCAAATAACGAATAAAATTTCAACGTTAATTATTCGTTAAATACGAGCTCGATGGCACAGAAGCCAGAACATCAATTGTATCTTGCCAACGATAATAACGGCCAACACATTCTTGACTTGTTTCCGGATTATTATTCAACGTTGGAGAAAGCACCGAGACACGTATTTAACGTCTAGGAGAACAATCCCACGCAAGATGTACGAGCAGATTGCGTCTTACCCTTTTCGTTAATTGCGTATCCATCATAAAGTTGTGAACGTGCTTCTCCGCCCTGGTGAGTTCGAGCTTCCGGGAAACAACCGCCACAAGCAAGGCCGTGCATCCGGCGCCCTAAAAACACCGTCAAACGTACCTGTGAACTGGAAACTATTCATTCTACGTTTAATTGCGAAACTAGCATCCCTAATGATTATAAATTAATTTAACTAAATCTTCGTAGCCTCTATTCAAGGGAAAATAATAAGGGATAAGGTAAAGCAGAATATATATATGCATATTTTCCCCCTCTTTTAAATTTGTTAAATTATATCTTATCGATTTTTATTATTATTATGAATCAGTTAAAATATTAAAATTAAAATATCTGAAGAAGAATGGACGAAGAAGAATGTTTGTTTTTTCTTTCTAATATTATTGTAAAATAAAATTTTTGATACATTTAAATGCAAGAATGTGTCAAATAGATTGGAAGGATAGCTTCAATAATTATTTTTCGATTTATTATTTTAACAATAATTAAATTATACAAATTGTCATTTGAAATATTTGTATAATTATATAAATAATTATTTCACATCGATAATTAATTTTTCATAACAGAAAATGGGTTTAAATCTCAATCAGGAAATTAACATGCTGCTCCATCATTTGCCAATATAAATCTTCTATTAAATATATTTCCTTTATTCTTTCACCGTTATTAAATTCAAAGTTATATATTAATTTCTTATATTCTTTCTTTCAGGACAATTTCATAGTGCTATATATTCAATATTAAAAAGAACTACTCTCAGAAAATTATTCGGAATTGGCGACGTATTTTCATCGCGGAATTTCATCGGGTGCAAAAAAGATTCAAAGTAAACCGAGTTTTAAAGTCTTTCCCTCGGGCATTTCGTCACTATTCGCTAACTAAAGCCAATAGTAACATTCGATGGATTTTTTTTTTTTATCCAATAGAAAGTTTCCAAAGTGACTGATTCTCGGGCCAAGGAAAACCTCTTCGTGAAACAGATTTTACACACGTAAGTGGATGAAATTTCACGACTCATCGGATGTCACGTGTCTCACGTTCGAACCTACTTTCCAAGTTTATTTTACGTCGCGAAAGGAGATCTTCATCTCTCTGTACTGTGATAAAAATTTTTGCTAGGTTGTTTTTTTCAATAAGATATTCAAAACACGAATAAGATTTTTTTATTTTTATTAAATTTATTTTTTTTTTTACAGTTTGGAATTATACCTGATTGACGATATTATATAACTTTTCTTAGATTAATCTAATATTTTTCTTGACATCAGGGGAATGCAGATGTGATACGAATAAGATTAGTCATGAAATAGAAATAGAATCGTAATTTGGTCGATTCTCATAAAAAATAATTCTTCTGAATCAATTTTTTCAAATCGCAATTCCTTTTTCGAAATAATCAAGAGAGTTCTTACATCCATCGATGTTAATATTGGAACCATAGTAATCATAGTAAAAAGAATAAAAATTGCAAATTTTTGTAAAAAATTTCAATTAAAAATCATCACCCACTTAAGAGTCACCGATCAGAAATCAAAATTTCTAAATTTCATATAAAACCAATTGTGATAATTATTTTCCAAACACTATACTGCTTTCTATGAATAGAGATTAGCTGTATAATTGTCTTTGGACCAGATTAATTCGGAAGAATCATCCATTACGAGAATCAAAGCGATAAATGCAAGCATTTCTGGATTATCTGGCGGACGGATACGTTTGTCACAGGAAATTTCATGGAAAATTGACCATAACGATCAAATTGATTAACGATTCGCAGGTTACGAGGCTTCGAAATAGGTGAATTAGTATTGGACACGGAGTGCAGTAACAATAAGGAACCAGTCGCATTCCCAATGGAGAGATTAGACCCGGTGTCGCGTTTATTGTCACGAAGTGTCGTTTCGAATGCATCGTAACTACACTTGGCGCGATGCTGGGATCAATAATACCGTGTTTTCCCTCTGTATCGTCGAAACCTACTGAATTTTCTATCGGATCTATTTGGAGAAAGGATTTACTGATTTATCTTCCTATCATAATTGTCATGAAAGATTCAAAATTAAATTTTAATTCTATTAAATTCAAAGGATCGAGTTTTTGTAAAAATAATATCGATATTTTTGATATATTGGCGAGGAATACAAATTTACACAAAAAATCGTGAAACGTCAAAAAATTATTAGGATATTCAAATATTCCGAATTTTCGATGATGTAAGATTTATATTCTCAATGATCGAGTGAAAATTTCTACGTGTTAAATTCATTGTTCAAAAATAAAATGGCGTAAGATTTTGGGAACAAAAATGTATAATAAATATTTTCTTTTCGAACGTATCCAAGGAATACGAAAGGTGCATGCAAGTCACGCGAGAATTTCTGTATTAAACGTTGCATCTTAACATTACCATTATTCCAGTGGAAACGGCTATACCTCGACCGCAATACGTGTTGGGCACGATGTCACCGAAACCGACGCTCAGAAACGTGATAGCAATGAGCCACATAGCATTAAGGAGATTCGCGTGCTCCTCGTCGTGAAACCTGCCGCCGCACAACGGAAAACAGGATAAAATATTAGTTGATATCCAACAGGCTATTATCGAGATATAGGTAAGCCTATAAATTTCTTAACAAGATTTTATTAAAAAGTAATTAACCGAATGTGAGCAGAATACTTCCTGCGTTTGATTAAAGAATCTTTGAGAAAACTCGTTTAATAATTCTTTAAATAAGAATTTATTTGGATAAGATAATTAAACGACAATTTATTTAAATTTTACTGAGAAACGAAAATTATTTGTTCTGGAACTCATTCATTAATTAAAAAAGTAAACGAATTTGAATAATTTTTTAAGTTTTGTTAATGGACGGACAGTTGATGTTTTAAAAACATATTTTTGTATAAAGTGTTGAATTAATGTAGATTGTGTACAAGGAGAAACATAATAGCCGTGAAAGTAATTATTAAAGTCTCTCAAGAGAACAACTGCGAGGAGCGTCTGACCACAGATGGTCTTAATCTACTTTCTCTTACGTCTCTTTCTTCCAGTTACTTGATAAATTATAAACCTCTCTGAAATTTTCTCTTATTGTCTTGTTGTACACATTTCAAAATACATTTATAATTCGTAGAAACATCAATACCCCTCAATATTTTCATACACGGTGAATAATGTTTGATAAAATTAATCCAAGTTAATTGTTTAATCCAACTACATCCAGACAATGCACACGCTTAATTTGCATCACAAGAGCAAAAATTTCGATTAAAAAATGATCGCACAAAATCGCATCACAACTTGCACACAGAATATTTGCAAAATCGATAACGAGTCCACGAGTTGTTGTCTCACTTTGAATTCCGTTGGATTCGTAATAAATGCGTGGAATAATAACTCTTTCTTTCACGTCTGGCCCGCGAAATTCATTATCGGAAATCGTTAAACCAGCCGAAATAATACTCGCGCAGACTAATAATCCTGCTCGTTAAATCGAGCCGCCCTAGTACTGATAGTGTTACAGGAGATTCCTTTTAGGGCGAGAGATCTCTTTTACAGTTCGTCAGAAGCCTCGATCCTGTTGATTTTGTCCGAATCGAATTCTCCCGGGCTCTCGATATTCGATACCTCGATTCTGTTCGATATATCACAGTTCGTTGCATTTTAATTTCGTTCTTTCGTTCGTTCGTCCTCATACCGCCGTTAATTTGTTCATTGGAGAATAGTAAAAGCAGGTTTTTATTGTTAGGAGTAAATAATAATTATGTACGGTAGAAAGCTGGAGGAAAAGTTTACAAGAAGATATTGTGCTTTTATTAAATTGTGTTATCATATTTAAGTTCGTCTTTATGAAATACGGATAAACTTAATCAAGATTTAATTAATAAAGATTCAATTAACGTCGAGTTTAATAATTTCAATCTGTTTAGGGAGAACGTTTCGATCGTATCACATTTTCACAATTGAATTTTATCTTACTTACAGATATTTTATGTGCAATGGTCTAATATATTTTCAATCTGTGTAATAGCCTATCCGTTCCGTTTAACGGATCAAATGTCTTTTCTTTCTTCTCTAATTTTTCAAATTCTCGCTGCCACGATTTTTTCAAATTACCCGACGTAACGAGTTTAAACGCCATTAAAAGTAATTCCGGCCGTTTCGTTTTATCAATTGGCGCAACCTTTTTCAATTAGCTGTCGGTATTAAGGCTTGTAATTCAGTTACGTTGCGCGGTGTTTCCGCTGAAAGTGCGGCTTCCTCTCGAAATAATTGAAACGATCGCACGAAAAATGGCGGAACTCTGGTCGGAATTTTCGAAAATGAACCAAGTTTTACCTTCTCGATAAATCGAGAAAGGAAATGAATTTGAACGGTTGAAACTTCTTTTTGAAACTTTTTACCAAAAAAAGTTAAGGACGTGAATCGAATCTCTATTAAGATAAAATACAATTGTAAATTGTGAAACGAATTGTAATGCAAACGAGTACGAATCAATCTTTCTTCACATTTTTGATAATTTTTTCTTGGCGTTAATCTTCATACCAGAATATTAAATCTTATCACGTTTCTTTTCTTTTTTTTCAATCTCGAAGGAAAAAGACACTTTTGATAACTCCTTTTATTTCTTTTTTGCTTGTATATCTCGGCATTAACGGTTTCATATCGCTATCAAATGCCCCCAACAATATTAAATCCCCTTGCCACCTCGTTCATAAAATAAAAATTATTCGAGGAATAATATATCATTTAGAAGAAAGTCAAGAATCATCCATAAAAACACGACGATAAAGGCGTGTAATCTAGCGGCTTAAAAAAAAATAAAGGGATAATCCTCGAAGGCTTGAAAAAGGTGAATCAGAGGTGGTAGGCTATTGGCCGTAACGTCTCACATCGTTAAAAGCAGAAGGGCGTTAAAGGTGGTAAAGATAAGACAGTTGATACCGTAAAACGAGGTGGAGGAAACGAAGGATTACCCTGGGAAAGAAATGATAATATTGTAGTTTGAGATTCGAAAATCTACCTTCTATTTGAAGAATCGTAATCATTCCAATCCCTCTATCTCTAATGTGCGAAAATAGTGAGAACGATATCTAATTATCGTAATTTTAAGGAAATTTCAAAGAAAAATTTCTTTTATTTGTTTCACAGAAATCAAATAATAATTTAATTTTAAAAAATTTGAATATCAATTTCGAATCTAATCGCTCGTGTCTTCCTCCGATGTTCTTGGAAATTTTACAACTCGTTCTTGATAAAATACAAATGCGAATATATCGCTATTCTCCATGCACGGAAATAAGGAGGTGCCGGGAGTTTCCGGTTGAGTTCTCTTCACACGCGAATCGCTTGCTCTCGAGGGAAGCATTCCTTTCCCTCGAGAGAGCGCACGTTCGAACTCGTGTCTAAAATTCTAATTTCGAGAGAAACTGGGGCTTTGGGGAAACGGAACAACCGGAAATGAAGGAATAAGTAGTCGAATGATAGCGATGGTTAGAAAATATTGTTTAATTTCTCTTCTAAGAAAAACTTAATAAATAAATATACATAATTTATCGTATTTTTCCTTGGGATCATAAGATTTTCCAATTTCAATTGTTCTTTTTTAAGAAAAATTCAATTTAACTTAAACAGAAAGTTTTATTCAATATAATTCTCGCTTTAAACAAATCAAATTCATAATTGACTTTTCCAACAGATTTTAACCCAATCTAACTTAACTTGTTGATAAGTTTCTCTTCTCACATAAATTTTCCTCTTACACACTGCTATAAATCCTCAAAATATCCTAACCTAAAGGATAATTAGAAAGAGTGTCTCTCTCTCTCTCTCTCTCTCTCTCTCTTCCTTTCTCTCTCTTATGGCATGGACTTCGAAAAGAGCTTCGACAATACGTACGTGGACAAAACCTATTCCTTCTTTTCGTCTAACGCATGGACACCGAGATAGAGAGAGAAAGAGAAAAGAATGGTGATCTTATTTAATGGCGGAGGAGCGGAAGGGGTCTATTCATCGGCGAGGGAGAAAAAGAGGGAGAGGCGGACGAGGGCTTTTGTCGGGAGCAAAGGAGGGAGAAAAAGGGAAAAATGTGCAGGCTTCGCGCTTGGCCGCGCGAAAGATGGGCCGGGAATCTTATATTGGCCTCGAAGATTGATCGTTTCGATGGCCTTTACGATTCCCTAAATCGGCTCCGCTATTTACAAGAGAATTTAATTATAGGAGGGCCGGCAATCTCGACGCCCGCAGTAAATCCTTCATTGTCGTTTTAACAACCGCCCCCACGTTCCATTCTCTTCGGCTCTTCGAACATTGATCTCGCCACAAGGATCTACGTGTTTGCCCCGTGTTTATCGCACGAGATCGAGGGATGTTCGTGCATTATTTATAGATGTGTATCGAAGTGTGCAGTGGATCTGTTTATTAATTAATTAACTCGTGCACTTGTTATTGACTCTCGTTTAATGGATTAATGGTTAACGTAGTGTAATTAAAATGCTTTGTCTTATAACTTTTCCAGTTATCGCCAATTCATCGATGAATGTTTATCAACGTGTTTGATGATTAATTATATTATTTGGTGGATTAATTTCTACGATTAAAATGATTCGATTCAGTTTTTTTGTTTGTTATTTCATTGAATATTTGGAATTCACTTTGAGAAATGTTTTGTAAAGAATTTTAGAGTTTTAGAATATTATAAATTATTTATTAACAAGTTATGTAAATATTTGATATAGATGTTCTATTGAATTTATTTAATTCATATTGGAATGTTGATTTTTTTTCAATATTAATTAACTTGTTTCATTTACTATAAATCTTTTTTTATGTTCCATAATTAACAATTTAAAGTCATTCTTTTTTGATTAATTTACCATTCCAATATCTATTAAGCCAATTATTTAACGAGTTTAAAATACTTTGTCACTTATATTGCATTAAAATTCGCAAAAATAATAATCTTTGTAGAAATTGATCATATTTATTAATTTTGTAAATCGAGGTATTTCTTACCTCTCGCACTGGCGTAACGTCCACGAGGCGATGATCCATAACGAGACCATGAAGACTAGCAACACGGTGCCCGGGCAGATGGTCATCAGTGTCTTAAGGACGAATCTGGTGTTGAAGTTAATACGATTCAAGGCCCCTATGCTGCGCGACGACGCGTCGGTGAACAGCTTCGAGTGGAGCAGCATAACGCGACAGATGAGGTAGAGTCTGAAGAACATCGGCAGCGAGAGGGTGACGTCGTACGGCACCCACGTCGAGCCGAAGTCACCGCCCTTGTTCGCCAGCTTGGTCGTCCACAGGAAGTAGTACTCCCCTGGGATAGGGTGGATCGCACAGATTAACAACTCGAGCGAAATCTGCGCGATCCTCTGCCAGGTCATCGCGATCCGCCAATCGTCCGCGCAGTTATCGATCATGAACAACTGTTGACAGAAAATTCCTTAATCGATTATTCGTGAAGAAGATAATTTTCCATGGAAATTAAATCTCTTGACTAGATATTAAGAGTTTTCAAATTTCAGAAATGCTTCTTTACGATTTTCCAAGAAATTAGAAGAATAAAATTTCAAATATAAATACAATACAAATACGATAATACCAATAGTTTTAAAATATAAGTACACAAATTGGAAAGTTTAATCATGACAAATAAAGTTAGAAATTTTAATTGAAAAGATTAAAATTATATTTAATCTTTCACATCAAAGTTACAAAATTTTCGTCAAACATTTTAAACGTTGGGGAAAAAGGAAAAAGAAAAGAGAAAAAAAATGGAAAAAGGATGAAAAAAAATGTTAAATTTATTACGCGTAACCACGATACCAATAAATCATCTCGACATCTTATTTTCGCGTCAATGAGATGCAACTTTGACACACTTTGATGTGGGTTTATTTAATGCTGCGATACAAAAATGCATGGGGAAGCATAAATAAGTTGCACTTATTTACACGATTCCCTGGTATCGTGCTTTTCGTTTCAATTGGTTTCAAACCGCGGTTAACCTTGTATCCTTTCACGATTGTACGATATCACTCGGCATGTCGAACAACCGCTCGATAGAATAAATAATTTAACCCCGTCGTTATTTTTCTATTCCCCTTCGAGGGTGGGGAATTTGTGGGTAAATGGGTAAATGGCGTTTTGCGAATACAAACGATATTTAATCGTCAAGGTTAAGCGCGTCGCAAAGATCGAAAGTGTACTTTTAAGAGAGCGGAACGCGGTGAAATATGCATAAAAATGGTTCATTGTCGGAGTGGGAATTACTTTTTTGCAGCTTTTTGTCGTCGAAGATGAGATTTCCGCTTTTAAACATTTAAAACTGTATTATGTGTAAAAGGATATATTAAAGGAGTAAAATTGAATTATTG
>NW_006263896.1:0-11745 GCF_000469605.1 Apis dorsata | reverse complement strand
TTTTTTTTTTTTTTTTTTTTTACGTGAAAAATAGATTACTCTCCATTCTGAGCGTTAATACTTTGTGCTTTTAATATTTTTTTATTTCTTTCGACTTCAAAATTTTTTTCAATGCTCTTTTTAAAAAAGAATCGATGAGAAAGAATCAGAGATATATACTGATGATACATCTGTTTCATTATCTAAATAAATTTGTTAATTAATCAATTGCAATTATGCATTCGAATTGTGAATAATTCCTGCGATTATAAATTTATCGAATATAAATCAACGAGATAAAATATTTGTATCTATCTATTCTTAATATAATTGAATTTCTCATATCTCTCTCGTTTATTATAAATCTTCCCAATTATTAAAGATAACACAATATGAATGTGACTTTTAACAGAAGAATCAATTTATTGTAATGCACAATATTCTCGTTATAATTTCCTGTCTTACTATTTCTATCATCAAAGATTAATACCATTTAAAATCGATATCAATTGTTGATACAAGAATAATTTAAAAAAAAGATTCAAAAAATAGAAAAAAAAGAAAAAAGAAAAAAGAATTTTCCCTCGATCTAGTAAACTAAAAAACAGATTTCATTGGAGAGCAAAAGGGTTGTTGCGATGAAACAACCGTCGTAAAGTCTGGGAAATATCGTTGATAATGTTTTTTACATCGACTCTTGTGTTTTACGAGATAATTCGTTTATGGGATCCAGAAATCCCGCAGCTACCTGGTTTCTGGTTTGTATCGATAAAACGAATTACGACGGTTGTGGAAGAGATTGTAGCAAGGTTGGACCGATGATGGAAGACGAGTATTTCAACTCTTTTTGCGGTTGGATTCAACTCTTGGCACTGGGAGTGTGTTCTGCATTTTACGGTCAATTTGTGGCACGATACTGGTTTAGTATCATCGCGTAGAATGCTTCAAGCCTTTGCCACTCTACTATTTTGTACCACCAAATGGTACAAACAGTTGCAGTTTATTGCGTCGATGTCCGTAAAAACATAAAACGATGATAAACAAAGAGAACAATTTATTCGTTAATTATCTCTGGTTTTGTCAGAAAGATAAAATCATAAGATAATTCTTTTTACACGTAAATATAAATATTAATTTAATTATTGAACACCAAATTTAATATAAGTGAACTAATTACATGCTGCTACAATATGAAATTAAATAAATTTAAATTTGTACATACAATATTTATATTAAATATTAAATTTTAACTTTTTGTTGAGAAGAAATTAAAATTTTGTGAAATTCATTCAAAAGATAGAGAAAATTATGCCATTGAAATTACTTTTCGATTCATCCTAGTATCTCAATCGAGATATAAGGACTCAAATTTAGCATAATATTTAAGATAGAGTAAAAATTATGAATGGATCCACGATCTGATCTACATTTTTTTCCGGGAATGCGTATTACGTCTCAGAAATCGCGTTTGTCACTTGTCTGGAGTTTGAAATAATTCAGTAAATCCATAATCTATCTTCTCCACAAAAAATAAATTTTTTCTCTATTTGCATGTGATTTTTCATTCTAATTACGCGATTGAAATATTCGAGCAGACATCTTTACGATTTTATTGCTCTCGATAATTAATATCAAACTTCTCGAATAATTTCTCGAATAATTTCGATCGAGTAATTTAAAAACTTTGTCAGCTCTCGAATTTCGAAATGAAATATTCTTTTTAAAATATAATTAAAATCCAGATCTCAAAGAAAAAAAAATAGAACTAATCTTTGTACCGATCCATCTTTATCATTGAGAAATCATCATCGCATGAGTGAATTCCGTACTATTGGGACCATCATTCAAAGAAAAGAGATTAATCTCCCTCCGTATCCAACCGAACGAATCTATTAATCGTCCTCAACTTCTCTCTTCGTTCTATTGTTATCCCCCCATTCGTTAGTCAAACGATGAACACTTGTCGCCAGTTAACATCTCTCGCCAGTTAACCCAGTTACATGCAATTCAAAACCATAGTTTAGATCATAATATCTTCCAATATTCGCTTAAACATTATTCTACATTAATCAAATTTTTAAGACTATCGCCAAAGCCATTCGAAATACATAATAATTCGAATTTCCTCACCTCAATTGAAATTATTTGACAATAATTTTTTCATGAATTTGTCTTATTTTAATTTCTTCAAATTTTCGTTTTAATTACATTCCGAATTACGAAAAAATTCAATTCGTCGTTCGCAACATGCAAAGAGCGAAACAGGGAAACGCAAAAACTGAGACAAAGGGATGAGACGGGAAGTGGTGGCCGCGAATCGAAAATCAATAAATTCGAGCGGCGCTACGCCACGGGACAACGATGCATCACGATTCTCGAGGGATTGCTACGTCGATCAACGCGCCCCTCGAGGACAACCCTTTCGTTTCGCCGAGCAGTCAGGTGATCCCGGCAAATCTGCGCATGCAAATCGTTGATAAACGACAATCAACAGGTGCTGAAAGGTCAACGGGCTGTTAGGCTCGAATCCAACCATTCGCCGCTACGAATACGCGGATCTTGTTCTCATTCGTTTACAGGAGGATCTCTGTGCATGTTTTCTCTCGCTTAAAATTAGACCTTCTCACCCTTATTCTCTATTTGTCGCGGTATCTCTCTCTCTCTCTCTCTCTCTCTCTCTCTCTCTCTGTGAAAACGTTCATTGAGAACTGACGGGAAACACACCATACGTGACTTGCGTCTGTCAATAGTTTAACACTCGTGTTGATAGAATGGGTGTTACTCATGTTTGCCAACTGGTTTGTGAGCTTTGCAAGTATTAAATTCTTTGTTCGAAGAGGATTGTTTGTCGATGAAGAGTAATTGGCAGAGTAATTGGATATTGATAATAATGTGGTGCGATTCTCATTTGAATCTCCTTTTTTTTTCTCGAATTTGATTTTTGGTTGATTCCATTCTTGCCTCTTCATTGAGACCATTCTTCTTTCATTTGCTCAACATTCCGTATAAATATTATTTTCCTATTATATTTCGCATAGAAGAAAAAAATGGATCAACTTCATTTTAAAAGTTTCTAAAAAAATTAAATAGCAATCAGATAAAATTAATTCTCTTATAAATTATGATTTTTACCAGATTCCAAATCATGGTTTAATTTTTTAATTACAATTCTAAAAAAAAAATCTATAGAATATTTAAATTACAGGCTCGTGAAATAAAGGATTACATCTTAAAATAAATTTTGCATTAGATCATCGATCGTTTCGAATATTAAACGTCAGAAAATTCGGTCTTCGAGATTGTCTCTCCCGTCTCTCCGAAACTTTCCTTTCGGCTTACGCTGTCTGTCATTCGAAGCCAACGTTCCCCGATACACAGCCGTGTCACGAGGCTTCGTTTCGAATTTCCAACGAAAATATCGGGGACAAGTCGACGAGCTTTCGTACGAGATATCGGGTAACCGATGGCAACATTGTTTCTTCCCTCCTTTTCTTCGATATATAATAGAGCAAGAAGATCGTTTCGTCAAGATTGTATCACCATTCAAAAAATTTGATCGACGATATTATAACAATTTGTTCTCTCTACCTTTGATGATATCCATATTGTTGGATCAGCTAACCGGATGCTTGAGGAAACATTGCGGTTTCCGTGCTTGCTTTTGGCTATCCCACTAGCCAGCTTTATATCATTATAATGTACAACATTTACCTCTGAACTAGTTGAGCTCGAGCTACATGACGGACGAAAAGGAATCCGTTGAGGATTTAATGATACTTTGCAAACTTCCAGTGGAATTGTTGCGCAGTTTTGCGAATGAAATTTGAATGGTAAATTTTTGGAAGTTGTTTTTGGAATGTTTGGGAGAGAAATCTTGTCGAAAATTATTATTAACAATTTATGTGGATAATTTTACTTCGTTGATTTTTTTTTTCGATTCAATTTTCTTAAATCGAAAATAGGGAAATGAAATTTCAATCAAATATTCTCAAATAAGGAATAGGTATTTTTATATTCATTCCAACAATTGACTCAAAAAATGGATAAGGATTAAAGATATAATAAAATCAATCTTACTACTCTCGTTTATCGATCGTTTAATATTATTAAAGAATCTAGAAGAGAATCATGAAATAAATGAAATCGTGATGAATTCGTAAATCACCCCCGATCACGCAACGACCTTACATAATCTATGTCACATTTATATATGATAAATATCCTTTACATCATCTACAAAATTTTTCCATTATTATCTTTCTCGTAATTCGCAAACCATCCTCCGAAATCACCCATAAAAAAATTCATTATACCTCAAACATTCATAAAAAATTCTCCATCATCATCCATCCCGCAAACTATCCCCAATCGCGCAACGATATTTCATTAGTATAAACCCAAATATTTCCACCAAGCACGATTCTCCACGAATTCACCCCTTCCAAACTTAACAAGCAATGAAACCATGCAAATTTCAAGCAACTTGAAAGCAACTTCTCGACCTTCGAAATTCGGCAAACCTGCAACATTTTCTCCCGATTAACGAGAAGGCAAAGACAAACCAAGTCGAAAACAACGCATCTCCGTTGTCTCTTTGAAACCAACCCCTACCGGGTGAACCCGCAAACACCATCGAGATCTTAAAAGCGAAATTAGAAGCGGATGGTAGGATCGTAATCGTGGAGACAGCGTTTCAGGCTGAACATCCTCATCCGTGAATACACAAGGGCGGTTGGACAACTAGGGATGTCCGTTCATGCGGCGACCACGAGCAAATCGGCTTTCGTGCGCGCGTCTCGTCGACATTCCGCCATCTTTCAACGAGGATTACCGGCGTAAATCCGAACGCCCACGAGTATTACGCTTAATTAAACGGTTAAACATGATACCTTTGGGGTCAGCAGGTTTAACCTCGTGGCGGGTGTCGATGGAGTGGACACTCTTGACCGACCTATGAATAATGGTATGATGACCTTGCTTTTCCATCCGTGGATTTATTTTAAAAAAATAAAGGGGATGAAGGTATTTATTTTTTTTTCGTTTCCTTTTTTTTTTTAGATTTTTAATGGTATTTAAATGTAGAATGTTGTTAAATTGTGGAATGTCATTTATTATTGCGAGATTTGAACTGAATAATTGTGTCAACGATTCTGCAAGAGCAGGGGATTTTTATAAAATTTAATATTCTGGTTAATGTATATTTTTTAATTGCATTTAATTGTTTTTAATATTAATTAAAGAGAATTTTAATATTAAATATTATAATATAATATAATAAATATTATAATTATAATATTAAAGGAAGATACTGAGAAATAATTTTTTAATCGTGAGGATAAAAAGATAGAGATTAAAAATAGATTTAGAATTTAAAATTGTATTGTTTGGTAATTATTAAATAATTTGATGATGAAATATTGAGTATGTAAATTTTTAAATTACGTAGAATTGTTGAAAATTAAAAAATGGACGTAAAAGTATTTTAATTCTCCCTTTGGTTTTATTTAAAAATTGATGTATATTTCCTTTCTCTTCGTTTAGTTGATATTTTTGTGCGATTTTTAGAATATTGAAGAGCTTGTTTGTATATTAATTCACGCATGGATTATCTCCTATATCTATTCGAATTTATCAAATATCGACGGATTAAAACAAATGAAATAATTAACGAAAATTATTTATTATGAAATTTTACACATTTTAAACATACTTTTAGATATATTCGAAATATCGTTTGCTAAAGTAAAATTATTTTTTTCGCAAATTTTTCTTCATACATTAACGAGAAGTTGTTATTATGTATCATTAATTTCACGTTGCAGAAACAAAGCACAATTTTTCACACTTTTAAAATATTTCACATGATTTAACATTGTGAAAAATGAGGACTGTTAACTCGCTCTTTGTTTCACTCGCGCTTTTGTTAAAAAAGAAATATACTTTCGAATAAAAAAACAAAAAGGCTTTTCCATTTTGCAATAAATGTCATTTATTTTTCTAGAATTCTCTTAATTTCATTAAAATTCAAAATTAATTTATTACGATATTCGTAAATAAAAAGTAATGATAAAATGAAATACTCTAAACCATTATATGAAATATAACAGATGAACTCTTTATATCGATTTGCATTTCTTCAATAAACAAAGCAAGAAACTTATCGAATATTTCACAAAAAAATTTAATATTTTTTAAAAATTTAAATATCACTGGTAAAGAATGAATTGTCTATAATAATGGAATTTTAATGAAAAATATTTAATTCCATTAAATCATAATTTCATAAAATACTTATTAATCGAAGTATCTTATTCTATTTTAAAAAAAGGGAATTTAAAAAATTTCGAATAATAAAATCTTAATGTGTTTCCTTATCATATCCTCTAAATCAAATCGAAAATACTTATATTTAAAAAATTTATATTATTTCGATATTTTAAAAATTTTTGCATCAAAAGAATGCAAAGTAATTTTCGAAAGTCTATCTTTTTTAGAAATTGAAAAATTATTAAGTATATTATTATAAGTATATTATTAAAGTATTCGAGTTTGAGAAATTAAATTCAAATTTTACAGGAATATCTCGGTTAAACCATCTTTAGAAATTGTCATGATCTCAAAGAATCGCATGTCATATATCCATTGAAATTTGCAATGCTAGGAATCGTTTACAGTTTATAACATGAGCTTCTGCAGGATTAGTCGTATCCTTTGCGGAAGGAACTCGTGAATCGGTTACATAGTCAATTCTGAATCGGTTTACGACTGAATCTTATGTAAATTTAGTAAGCCAAATGCACAGTTTGATGTGCAAAGTAAATTTGTTATCAAACATCGATAAAAGATTTGCATTTTATATATTGGAATTTTCTGAATCTTTTTATCTCCATTTTTTTATTTGTAGATATTAATCGATATGTAAGAAAGATCTTTGACGCGTTAAAAAAAAGTGCAATAATTTATAGAAATTCATGGTATTGAATGTTTAACGATCAAAAAAAATTTAACATTGAATTTTCCTTAAGATTTTTATTCGTTTTATATTCGGGATTCGTTGGACATTGAAAACATTGAAAAAAGCAATAATTTAAAAGAAGAATATAAATATTTTAAAATTCAACACCCTTAATTTTAAGGACATTTTTTTATCATTTTTCTAATTAAATATAAAAAATAAGCAAATGAAAATATTATTAAATATTGATTAAATTTTCTAAACTATCGCTAAAAACAATTTCTTCATTTTTCTTAAATATTCCAGCAAAATATATCTATAATTTTTATATTTTTGTGATTGAAACGATACCAGAAATATGAATGTTAAATCTCAACGAAATCTCTCCTAAATGTTATCGTATAAAACTACACGTCCACACGTAACTTCTCGTGTCACTAATCCATGAAACTTCGACAAGAATTTCTATTTAAAAAATTTCTTTCATATCGAAAATTCAGAGCGTTATTTCTACTACTTTCGTAAAAAATAACCTGAAGATAGATTTTCGACTTATTGTTTATTCATTCGTGTTAACATTTACAATTTCTTCCGAATTTGAAGTTATTGATATAATGGCATTACGATTTTACGAACATGCAAAACGATCAAATCTGTTCATAAATCTCTTTTTAAGTCCCATGCAATATACGAACACGAAGGAAATAAAAATCCTATATATTTACCATTTGAGAAGTACATTCTTTTAAAGATAAAAAAAATATTCTTTTTATTGATCATTTATAATAAAAATATATACTCTTGTTATTTTTATTGTAAAAAAAAGGGAAGAGTTAAGGACTATATGCATTTAATATTTCTTAATACTTTTTAAAATTTTGTATCATCATAATGTTTAATCAAGATTTTCAGATTTAAGTATTAAAATTTGAAAACTATTTCATAGAAAGAAATATATCTATTATTCCATCATCTAGTAATTAATTAATATCGCCATTATACGTATTACTTATTTAAAGGGAACAAACAAGCGAGGAAATTGTTGCTTAAGACTGACAAGAGCAAATAATTAGGAATATTTGATGCTCTCATTTTGATTTCTCTCATTTTCAAACTGTCGTTTTAACATCGAATGGAAAGAGGCTAGCGATTAATATCTCTGATTATTAATATTTTTGAAATTGGATAGTGGAAAACGTAAATCTAATTGCACGCAGAAAATTTATTAAATTCTGGACATTAAAACGACAAACAATTACATTTGTTATTACAAGTACACAATTTGGTATATACATGAACCATGCCTCAACATAAATAGGTATAATTAAATTTATATTGCTTTTTATGAAATATATCGATATATCATATATACTTCATTTAAAAATTTTAATTATGTTTTAGATTACCTGAAAGTAGACCATTAAAAAAAGGTAAGTACGCAAAAGGGATGTTAAGAAAGTATGGTAAGTATGTTAAATATAATAATTAGAAATAAGTAAAATGTCAAAAAATGATTAATAATAATTAATAACACGGCAGAATAAAAAGGTAAGTATAAGGTAAGTATTAGGTAAGTATAACCTCTACAGGAATTATATTCTCCTAATTCAAAATTAAACAAAATAGAAAAATAAAACAAAAAATCCATATTGGAAATATTGGAAAAATTTGATGTGCCACCTACGGCCCAATTATATTCTCCTAATACAAAATCGAAAATATGGATAAAAATTTCGATTAAGATTTTCATTTTTGATAAGGGGAATATAATTCTAGAAGAGGTGGCACACGCAATTTTTCCTAGAGATGTTAGTAAGACAACTTCTATCTAAAATTTCGATTTTTGATTAGGAGAATATAATTCTACAGGAGGTGGCACGCGGACTTTTTCATAAAGGTGTTAGTAAGTCAATTTCTGGCTAAAATTTCGATTTTTGATTAGGGAAATATAAATCTACAGGAGGTGGCACGGGGAGTTTTTCGTAGAGGTGTTAGTAAGTCAATTTCTATCTAAAATTTCGATTTTTGATTAGGGAAATATAAATCTACAGGAGGTGGCACGGGGAGTTTTTCGTAGAGGTGTTAGTAAGTCAATTTCTATCTAAAATTTCGATTTTTGATTAGGGAAATATAATTCGAGAGGAGGTGGTACGCGGAGTTTTTCGTAGAGATGTTAGTATATCAATTTCTGGCTAAAATTTCCATTTTTGATTAGGGGAATATAATTCGAGAGGAGGTGGTACGCGGAGTTTTTCGTAGAGGTGTTAGTAAGTCAATTTCTGGCTAAAATTTCCATTTTTGATAAGGGAAATATAATTCGAGCGGAGGTGGCACGCGGAGTTTTTCGTAGACGTGTTAGTAAGCCAATTCCTATCTAAAATTTCGATTTTTGATTAGGGAAAGATAATTCTAGAAGAGGTGGCACGCGCCCGTTTTCTTAGGGGTGTTAGTATCTCACTTTCTGGCTAAAATTTCCATTTTTGATAAGGGAAATATAATTCGAGCGGAGGTGGCACGCGGAGTTTTTCGTAGACGTGTTAGTAAGCCAATTCCTATCTAAAATTTCGATTTTTGATTAGGGAAAGATAATTCTAGAAGAGGTGGCACGCGCCCGTTTTCTTAGGGGTGTTAGTATCTCACTTTCTGGCTAAAATTTCCATTTTTGATAAGGGAAATATAATTCGAGCGGAGGTGGCACGCGGAGTTTTTCGTAGACGTGTTAGTAAGCCAATTCCTATCTAAAATTTCGATTTTTGATTAGGGAAAGATAATTCTAGAAGAGGTGGCACGCGCCCGTTTTCTTAGGGGTGTTAGTATCTCACTTTCTGGCTAAAATTTCCATTTTTGATAAGGGAAATATAATTCGAGCGGAGGTGGCACGCGGAGTTTTTCGTAGACGTGTTAGTAAGCCAATTCCTATCTAAAATTTCGATTTTTGATTAGGGAAAGATAATTCTAGAAGAGGTGGCACGCGCCCGTTTTCTTAGGGGTGTTAGTATCTCACTTTCTGGCTAAAATTTCCATTTTTGATAAGGGAAATATAATTCGAGCGGAGGTGGCACGCGGAGTTTTTCGTAGACGTGTTAGTAAGCCAATTCCTATCTAAAATTTCGATTTTTGATTAGGGAAAGATAATTCTAGAAGAGGTGGCACGCGCCCGTTTTCTTAGGGGTGTTAGTATCTCACTTTCTGGCTAAAATTTCCATTTTTGATAAGGGAAATATAATTCGAGCGGAGGTGGCACGCGGAGTTTTTCGTAGACGTGTTAGTAAGCCAATTCCTATCTAAAATTTCGATTTTTGATTAGGGAAAGATAATTCTAGAAGAGGTGGCACGCGCCCGTTTTCTTAGGGGTGTTAGTATCTCACTTTCTGGCTAAAATTTCCATTTTTGATAAGGGAAATATAATTCGAGCGGAGGTGGCACGCGGAGTTTTTCGTAGACGTGTTAGTAAGCCAATTCCTATCTAAAATTTCGATTTTTGATTAGGGAAAGATAATTCTAGAAGAGGTGGCACGCGCCCGTTTTCTTAGGGGTGTTAGTATCTCACTTTCTGGCTAAAATTTCCATTTTTGATAAGGGAAATATAATTCGAGCGGAGGTGGCACGCGGAGTTTTTCGTAGACGTGTTAGTAAGCCAATTCCTATCTAAAATTTCGATTTTTGATTAGGGAAAGATAATTCTAGAAGAGGTGGCACGCGCCCGTTTTCTTAGGGGTGTTAGTATCTCACTTTCTGGCTAAAATTTCCATTTTTGATAAGGGAAATATAATTCGAGCGGAGGTGGCACGCGGAGTTTTTCGTAGACGTGTTAGTAAGCCAATTCCTATCTAAAATTTCGATTTTTGATTAGGGAAAGATAATTCTAGAAGAGGTGGCACGCGCCCGTTTTCTTAGGGGTGTTAGTATCTCACTTTCTGGCTAAAATTTCCATTTTTGATAAGGGAAATATAATTCGAGCGGAGGTGGCACGCGGAGTTTTTCGTAGACGTGTTAGTAAGCCAATTCCTATCTAAAATTTCGATTTTTGATTAGGGAAAGATAATTCTAGAAGAGGTGGCACGCGCCCGTTTTCTTAGGGGTGTTAGTATCTCACTTTCTGGCTAAAATTTCCATTTTTGATAAGGGAAATATAATTCGAGCGGAGGTGGCACGCGGAGTTTTTCGTAGACGTGTTAGTAAGCCAATTCCTATCTAAAATTTCGATTTTTGATTAGGGAAAGATAATTCTAGAAGAGGTGGCACGCGGACGTTTTCTTAGGGGCGTTAGTAAGTCAATTTCTGGCTAAAATTTCCATTTTTGATAAGGGAAATATAATTCGAGAGGAGGTGGCACGCAGAGTTTTTCATAGAGTTGTTAGTAAGTCAATTTCTATCTAAGAATTCGATTTTTCATTAGGGGAATATAATTCTAGAGGAAGTGGCAAGCAGAGATTTTCGTAGAGGTGTTAGTAAGTCAATTTCTATCTAAAATTTCGGTTTTTGATTAGGGGAATATAATTCTACAGGAGGTGGCACGCGGAGTTTTTCGTAGACGTGTTAGTAAGTCAATTTCTATCTAAAATTTCGATTTTTGATTAGGGAAATATAATTCTAGAAGAGGTGGCACGCGGACGTTTTCTTAGGGGTGTTAGTAAGACAATTTCTGGCTAAAATTTCCATTTTTGATTAGGGGAATATAAATCTAGAGGAAGTGGCAAGCAGAGATTTTCGTAGAGGTGTTAGTAAATCAATTTCTGTCTAAAATGTCGATTTTTGATTTGGGAAATATAATTCTAGAAGAGGTGGCACGCGGACGTTTTCTTAGGGGT
>NW_006263895.1:24432-36621 GCF_000469605.1 Apis dorsata | reverse complement strand
AATTTTTTTATTTATAAATCATTATTATTTTATTAAAAAATTTTTTTAATTTTAATATTAAAAGATATAATATTTATAAATAATTTTTATTTATAAGAATTATATTTTCTTTTTTTCAAAAGAATGTATAATAATTTTCGTTTTTTTTTCTATTAAAAATTATTAAACGTAAAATAATATTTATTTATAATATTAATATTTTAATAATTTTTATTTGTAATTTAATTAAAATATTCAAAATGTTAAAAAATGACATACATTTATAATTTTAAAAACTAACATTGCTAAATTTTTATAAACAGTGAACATATCGACCAATGCGATGCATTCTCGCTATAATTAAATCGATATTTACTCGATTATTCGACGAGCTATCACCTTCTTTGTGAGTGAAGTCTTTTCGTCTAACAAATTATTTTGATTCACTAAATACTATCATTGAAAAAAATAATTTTTCTGAAATGAGAAGAGAGAAAGAAATTATTTCATTATTGTTGTTATTTCTTATAAATCTTGTACGTAGTGATATGTTTTGTAGTCTTGTAAATCGAGAGGATCCTTGTATTAATTTGTGCGAAAAAACACCATTATCTTTTACAAATGTATGTGTTATCTTAGCATGTTTTTAATTTATACATTACAAACATATTAATGATGATGATGATATTTATTAATTATAGAGTAAATATGTTAAATCATGCTGTCAACGAGGTTGTAGATTCTTTAATTTAGTGGATTTACATTATGGATTAGAACCAAACAATTTAAATGGTACAAGGGATGCTTGTGAAGCTTGTATGTAAAACATGTAATGATTATAATAGCATTTAAGTAAAAATTAAATTTAAAATGTTTTAATTATTGAACAAATTTATATTATAAAGTTGATAATTTATATAATTTTTTATTATAATTAATAAAATTATTTATTTTATATTTTAAATATAACATAATTTAAAGATATTTTTTGTAATAATTATTAAATAATTTTTTAAAGAATTTAGAATTGCTATATATATATATATTGCTATATATATAATAAATTTCTAAACAAAATATTTCTTTATTTTGTTATAGCATGTACAGAAGCATATATTGCTCCACAAGATCGATATGCATGTAGTACTGGTTGTGATTTTATGGCTAAACAACGTGTTTCAAATTTATTGTCACTCTTTTCTGTTGCTGTCTATATAGAAGAAGGTGTAGATTCTAACTTAGTTATAATGTCACCTGATATACCTGAAAATGATATTTTAAGTGATCCAGGTTTGCGAAAGGAACTTCTTCCAAGGTGGTGGGATTTTAATGGATTTAAATTACCACAAACATATATTAAAACTGTTCCATTAGATGCTGGGGTAAGTTTTTGATTATATATGATGGAATATAAATTTAAAAAATTTGATAAAAATTTAGTTATTTAAAAATAATTTTTGATATATAAAAATTTTGATTTAATTTTTTTAAATTTTTAAATGAATTTTATTTTAATTGCAAAGTATTCATAAAATTTCATAAAATATATTTATTATTTAAATTATATATTATATAAATCTGATTGATTGCAATATTATGAAAATATAGACAATGGATTATGGAGTACCATCAGACTACTCTGGAGAAAATGACCAATCAGCTTCAATACCTGGATCTGATTGGCTTCAATGTGCTTCAAAACATATTGGATTACCACATTGGCTTTTAGCTTCTGCTATTGCAGCAGCAGCATTGTCTGCATTTTGGTTATGTTTGTATCCAGAAAAACTTACTGATCCTTATAAAGAAATATTAATTGAAAAGTCTGATATTTCTCCAACAGTTGCATTATATGTACCAGAAGCATCATTCCATAAACAGCCTCCTCCAAAATATTTTGATAATGTTAATTCAGCAGAAATTAATATGAAAGTCTAGCTAAATGTATATTAATTCTATCTAATTTTTTTAACAATTTTGAGAAATATTTAAATTTCTGTATATTAAAACAGTTTTTAATAAATTCTTTATATTATGTATAATAAGTCTTTATGGATTGCAATGATTAGCAACTGCACATTCAATTTTCAATAAAACTATTCATAAATGAAAAATAAAGTTCTAAGAATATATATCTAAAAATAAAATTTTAAAAATTAATTGAAATTTTGAAATAAAAACAAAAATCAAAATAAATAACAAAATATTTTCTGGAAAAAGTTTATGGTGATATGAAGAAATTATTTTGTACAGAATAACATTGTTTTTTTATAATAGAAAATAACAATTTTTATTTTTTTTTCAATAGATAGAATAATTGAAATCAATACTGAAATAAAATTTGCAAAATAAAAAAATGATGCACATGTATAAGACTGCAAATTATGTACTTTATTAGTAAAAATTAAAAGCTTTTGCATTTATTATATATTAATATATTTTTGTACATCATGTATGTACAAATGTAAAACAAAATTTATTTAAAATTATGATTTAATTGTTTTAGTTTTATTTTATTATTCTTACATTGGTTAAATATTTTAAATTTTATTTTTAATTCAAAAAATATTTTTGTTCAAAAATATTTGTATATTTAATATATACATATAATTTTTTACATAATTTATGTTTAATATTATATTAAAATGAAATTTTCTAATATAAAAATAATAAAAATTGAAGTAAAAAAGAATATATTTGTAAAAATTATAGTTAGAAATTTATTTTGACATTTCTTAATTTTTATTTTATATAAAATATTTCAATTATGGAAATAAATATAGTATATATATAGTTGAAAAAATTTTGAAACTGATATATATTGTTTTAATATTATATCATATAATAAATATATAATTACTATTTATATAATTTCAAATTTTTTGGGACATAATATATTTTAGTTGCATTATATAGAAACAAATATAATTATATAATATGTAGAAACAAATTTACTTTTTTAGAAACAAATTTTCTTACAATAAATAAATTATTTTATGATTATAATTATATAACCAATGTAAGATATAAATTATAAATGATTTAAGGTAAGATATAATAGGATATTACAAAATATTAAACATACCTCACAATTTAATTTTAACATAAAAAGTTAAATGAAATGGTTATATGGATAATTTATGTTATATAATATGATATTAATTTCATATTGTTATAATGTTAAAATTATAAAATATATCATAGTTTAATCAAAATAGATATCAACATATTAATGTAAATATATCCAATGTTAGAATGGTATGTATGTTATTGTTATAAATTTTTGATAATAACAAATTTCACCTATTCTGTATATCATGAGAAGAATTCATTTGCATTAAAATTTTGTTTCACAAACTTTCAGTCATATTCCTTTAATATTAAATTGTAGATTTTCATTGTTTTATACATATTAAAGGAATTGTTGTTACAAATATTATAATAGAAAATAGAGATATTTCTTTTAATTATATAAAATATAATATGCTGTAAATATTAATATAATTAATGTATAAGAAAGTATATTTCAAACCAAAGTATTCTGTATGTTCCTTTTATAGGATAGTACTAATTTATTGTATTATTAATATTTGTTATCTCATTATATATTGTAAAAATAAAAAAAATAATATGAAGATAAATATTTATGTATTATATTTATTTATTGTATTTTATATATACTATTTTATTTAATCAAAACGATTTTTAGAATTTTTACTATGAATTTATCTTCAACATGTAACAAGTGAAAAAATTAGCACCTTTTAAAATATTGGTTACAGTCATTATGTAAGTATTTATATAATATTATATTAAGAAGGAAAGGTTTATATTAATGGTAAATTATTTAAACTATTTAATTCAAAAATATTTGTACAAAAAACAAATAACAGTTCTCAGCTTTTTATTTTTTATGTTATTTTTTAAATTTTCTTTACAATAAAGAATTATTTTTTTAATTCAAGATAACTACAATATATACAGTATGAAAAACTATCTCGAATCAAAAAAATACTCAATTTTTAAATATAAAAAAATCAATCTGTACAGTATAATTAATAATTCTAACCTTAAGTTTCTAAAGCATTTACAGCCAATAAAGTTTTGGATCATCTCGTCGCACTTGTAATTTTAATACATGCCTATATATTTTTAATGCTGGACCTAAAAGTAAATCAAGTCCACTTAATACATCAGACCGTTTCATTAATAATAAAGAATGACCATCAATGTCCTGAAACATATATGTAGAATATTTAATAGATATCAAAAAATAGGATTTTCAGAAATAAAAAAAAATACCTGCTGTCTGAACACTTCTGCTTCTTTTGGAAAAAGTCTTGCAAAATATTGATATACTTGCTCAGATGTCCAATCCGAAGCATCAGGTATATTTGGATCAATTCCATCTCTTGGACCATCATCTTCCATTTGATCAGAAGATCCTCTAGCAGGGGAAACTTGAGGACTTAACACTGGAGGTAAAACAGGAGGATTTGATGGTGTATCAGGTCTATTAGTGACCAAATGAATATTTTGATTTATATTTGTTTTATATTGCTTTTGAATACAATCATTACATTGCCATTTTGAATTTGATTTAGGAATTATTATACGTGGTGTATGGCAATAATAATGATAAGCTTCATCACAAGTAAAACATGTTGCAAGTGGTCCCTGTAAAATTAATTTAAATTACAATATGAAAAAGAATAAACTAATATATTTTTTATATATTTTCCACTTACAGCATCTGAAGTTTCACAACATATTGTACAACTTTTACAACGTTCACATTGCCAATTACTACCTGCTTTTTGAATCATTTCTTCTGGACTATAAATACAACTTGGATGTGCTGTAAATAAATGATTATATAATATTAATATATTAAAATAAAAAAATAAAATAAAATTTATAATTATATAATATAAAATAAAAATTTTATATATAAATTTTAAATATAAAAATACCTCGTACAGTACAATCACGACAAGCAACTAAGTTTTCTTGTTTTTCTTTGGCACAAAGACTACATTGTCTGCAAGGTCCATCTTTAATAGTTGTTTTAGAAGAATCTTGTGATTCTTGAGATATAGTAGATTTATTTTGTGAACCTGGTTGTCTTCCACGTTTTCTTTTCACAAGATTATTATCAGAAGGATCAAACACTTTTTTTGCTCTCTGAAATATAGTTTTTTTATTTTTTTAGATATATACAAATTAATCTGAAAATTATAAGTAAACCATAAAAAAAGCACACACCTTTCTGCGAGCACTACGAAAACCTCCAACATTAGTATTGGATGGTGTAGGTGAAGGATTAGTAGAACTTCTTCCTGCATCCTCGTCTTCTCGTTCTTCACTAAGATGTCCAGTTTCTTCTCTTTTTTCTTTTTGCGAATTTATTTCTTCTTTATTATCTTTTCGATAATCTTCAAATTTGATCTCTATGTCCATAGGATCGTCTGTTCGAACAAGTAGGCGCTGTTTACGCTCAGCTTTTGACGACCTTTTAAGGTTATGAGTCTGATTATCTGTATTTTTGAATTCTTCTTTCACATCCTCGATAGAAGTTTGTGATGGTTCCTGTGATTCTTGTTCTTTTATAGAATCGTGTTCTACTGATGATTCGGTATTTTCGTTTCTTCCCACGATTATCTCGTAACATTCTTCTTTTCTGATCTGAGGATCAGATTTGGGGCTTGCCTGATGTGAAGATCTGGGTGTATTTGACCTAGAGTCCGTAATTGTCAAGTTTTCTGTTTCATCAAAATCATAAAGACCACCTGTGGTCGAGGAAACAGTTTGTAATTCTTTACGTCGCGCGTTTCCATTCTCGAGGGTAAAAGATTCTCGATGTGTTGGCTCAGCGGTGGTTGTCATGTCAGACGTCGCCACCAGCGAGTAATTGCCATTAGCCAAACGCGTTAAATTACCACTGGCTACTTCTTTTCCGAGAAAATCTTCTACCATACGTCTAGAAGTAGGATTTGAAACACCATCAAGTAGCTGTTCAATTAGCCTATAAGCTGGTACACCTTGATCAAGATAATCTGGTTCTTCAACAACAAGTTCAGCTACTGCACCTGCTACCATCCCAGAATTTAATTTCTCCTTCACAAAACCCTCTGGTCGATTTTTATAAAGTTGTAATCGTGACCATTTTGAAGCATTTCGGTAACTAGTGTTACCCTTATAGTCAACTTGTATAACTTTTTCCGCTTCGATTAACCGATGAAGATCAGCAATAGTATCTCGTGCATCCACGGAAAATTTCCGTAGTAAATAATTGCAGATACGATCAGCATCGGGTCGAGCTTTACGTCGACGTAACTGATCTATTGCCTCCAGGATTTGCTCCTCGTGGAGAATTTGTGTTTCCACCCGGTGTTGCTGCATTATTATGCGACAATAAAACCTTCTATAGCACAATAAAATATCTGACGACTTACGTTTATATGATAATTACAAACAAACTGATATAAATTATTTTCACAATGTTTCTTGCACGTTTTTACGGTGCTGAATACATTCACGCTTGATGTCATAACGGCCGGCAAAAATTTTATATATTGCGCGTGTACATTCGCTTCTATTTTATCATTTAGTTGATTTTCATGTAATTTTTTTTTTCCTTTTTCTTTCCTTATTTTTGTAACGTGTAATGTGTAAACAAAAATCTTGTGATACTTATTTCAACTTATCATTGCGTAAATATTAAAAGTTCTTGATTATTATTAGAAAGAATAAGTAGATAAAATGTTGATAATTCTTATAATAGAAACAGTCCATACCGCTTCATATCAAGCGCAGAACTGTTCTTACGCATATAAACAAGTCAAGTAATATGTTATAATAAAAGCACATATCTCAATGTTTCAATATATATGTTTGTCTAGCTTTTTAATTCTACGAACTTAGCTTGGATGAAAAAATAACACAACTGAAGAAACTCATTAACGTGATGCAATATTATCGATTGCACGGATCGACAAAGTCAATAATGTACAAAATCTATGGCGCATTCGGAACGCGCGAAATGTCTACTAAATGTTTAGCATTAATCACTGAGTAAAGCGATTAAACGCAGCTCAGAATGGAGCACGCGAATGATCACTTTTTATCGTTTTATCCGCTACCGAAAAAGAATTTCGAATTGTATACTGTAACTGTGCTGATCCATTGTTGGACTAAAGCCGAGAGGTGTACACGTCGAGAAGCAATCTAACAAAGTCAGGTCGTCCGCCGCTACTGGATCGAACATCGAACTGCAGCGCGACGCATTTCACACCCTTTGTACGCACTTTTTACGATGTTAAGATATTCTAGTATCCACATAGGTAACTTCCTTCCGGTAATCGTCGTGAATCACGATTTAAAATTCGAACAAATCGTTAGCGAGGTATCGCAATACCGAACAAAGAGAACGGTTTTCGTATTGGTTGGAAACTGCTTGTTCTTCCTCTTTTGTTTCGCTCGTGAAAATGCACCGATCCATATACCCATAAATAATATTTTTCTTCACAAAGACAAAATGGGATAACTGGGAAATAATTACACTATATACGTGCCAAGTGACCGTCGAATGTCTTCGCCACGCGCCAATCGTCGAACAACGAATACCTCTCCTCTTTCTGATCTCTCTCTCTCTCGTTAAGTTTTCCACAGTGTTGGATCTCTCTGTAAACGCGCTTCGCGACAGGCCACTTCGATACACGCGACCAACGACAACGATTTCACGAGTCCATAGTCCTTATGAATGTGCATGCCACACATACGTATCGAACTTAAATGTATGTTACGTGCGTATACGTACCACGCGGGATATATCGCTGCCGGTTGCGATTCCCGTATACCTTCATATGCATTGACACTGTGCACAGACTGTTCGCAGAATATTTCATAGTTCTATCATCTTTATTATATACGATGACACATATGATAATTCTAAGAATGTCGATAAGCCTGGACAATTGTGTCACACAATAGCTATCGTAACACACCACGAACCTGCAAGACGCGGTCTTTTCCCGAGGTAGCCTCGGTGCGCGCCAGCCTCTTTTCTTACTCCCGGTTCGACCGGCCAAAAATCCTCACAAATTCACACTTTCAAAAACAGTAAAGCACAATTACAAATTGTTTTTAGTTAATATATACACTTTTATCTTTTCAAACGTTTTTCTGATATTTTCGCGAACATCGCATACTCCAATGTAGCGCAACGCGTGAGACGCGCTCTTTTTCTAGAGGCGGCCTCTCGTGCGCGCCGCGCTGGCTCTGCTTGTACAGAACGCCCAAAAAGATCGAACTCACAGAAACTGTGACGCACTTCACCTCACTGATACTGTCACTTCTAACAATTCTTAAAGAATTGTTTGCATTACCGATTAACTTTCTTCGCAACTGCTTCTAAAAGTTATTTCTACAAAACCGAGGAGCGTCAAGCCGGGTGCGGCTACACGCGAGTGTGGACGAACCGCCGCTGGAGTACGGAACACGCGGAGCGCACTTTTTGCGGGGACGGGTCCGTGCAGGTGCGGCAATATCTTTGTTAGTACCCTATGGAAACCGGCTTCTGCGCATCGCTTTTGCCGACATCATTTCTTCTTATATTTTTTTTTCTTTTTCAATTAGTTATCACTGTTCATCTGCATTGTTTTAACAACATTTTATTTAAATAAATTAATAGAATGCATTATTTCGTAAACTATAAGTAATTTTTGCACAAAAAATTAAAAAATTTTATTTTTAATTGTTAATTTTTTTTTACACATTTTATTATGTATTCATTATAATAGGATATGTTTATCAAATTTAACAATAATTTCATGTAAATATGCATTTAAAATAGATATAATTTTTATAAATTGAAATTAAAATAAAAGTTATTTTCTAACAATATTTTTTTTATGATTTATATATGATACGTTACTGCATCTTTGATTTTAGAAACGACCGTGACGTATCGGCCATTCCCGAGCGCTGCTGTCTTCGTTCCCGGCCGAGTAGCTCTCTTTTGAGCCTGTTTTCAGATCGACGGATCTGACGCAACAGATCATAAGCAAATCTTAAGATGCATTGCACGTGGCACATTTAAATATTCTTATTTCTATAATATGATATTAGTAATTCACAGCTTTGAGATATGTAAAATCATGCTTTATAAAAGTATTAAACTACAAAGCAATTAAGAAACAAAAAAGTCTACAATTTTTAATTATGAAAATATGAATATTTAATAATAATTAAAATATTTTGTTCTCAATATTTTTATTTAAGAAAATATTGATTATAATTTTTTATATTAAAATAATAACTAATATATTAAAATAATAACTTGTAAAATAATGAACAAAAAAAAAAGAAAATAATTACTACATATTATTTATTTTCCAAATATTTTATTGCAAAACATAAATGTAAAAAGTTCACATATTGTAATAAATGTTACGAACGTTTAAAAACACAAGTATTAATTATAACAGAACTTTTTATAAATTAAACGTAACTGTTTTCTTTGTCCATTATATTTGAATTACTATAGCGCCGAAGTTTCGAAATCTGTTAAAAAATAAGTTATGATTAAATTATTATTTTCAAATAATTTATTATTAAAATATAATTTTATATATACCAAATTTATCGGTTTTACTTTCTGAACAATTTTATTATTATCTCTTAATGGACTTCGTTGTATATTATTTCCGTTATTTTTAAAAGAAATTGGCGAATTTTTTTGCGAATTTGATTGTTTATATATTGAACGTTTCGGAGATTCATATAAACGTTCATATTGATTAACTTCAAACGAAGAATTTAAACTTTTGTTTATAGGTGGAGTCTGTATTTTTGGAATACCAGATTCTGTTGTTCGGCGTTTAGGTGTTGTTTTCTTTGGAGATGGTAATTTAGTATTTCTAGAAGATAAATTACTTTTCTTTGTTATATATTGTTATTATATTGTTATAATATTTTTAGATATTATAAAGTTAAATTTACCTTTGTAAATTATTACTCATTCCATTGCAATTACTAATATTTATGCGTGTAGTTACAGGTGAAATATCACAGGAAAAGTTACGTTTTTTAGGACTATTAATTATTTGTGATTGTGCTTTTTGTATTTTAGAATTTTGAGCATCTGGAGTTGACGAAGCAACTGGTTTCGCAGATCGTGATTTTTTTGCTAAAAGTTCATTATTTGTGGAATTAGGAGTACTACTAATTATTTTATGAGACTGAGGTGGTGTTGTAGTTCCAATAGATGAAGTTAATTTTTTATTAATAGTTTCTGAAAAAAAAAATACATATTGAAGAGAAAATATAAATCTTATATTTCTTTTTTAATTTATTTAGCTATACCTCTTTTTTGCATATTTCCTATAGGAAGAATAGCTTTCATTGGACCCTTTTTGTTTATGATATTAGTATTAACTTTTTTCTTAAATTTATTTCTAACAGTACTTATTGTAGAAGATTTTTCTCTCTGTAAATCTAATTAATAATTATGGTTATCACCATATTAATTATTTATAAATAACTAGTATATCATTATTAGTAAATCAATTATTCTTAACATTATTTTAATATAAAAATAAATAATTACCTTTTTGTAATATGTTTTTATCATTATTTGTAATAATCTCTTTATTTGATTCTGGTTTTGTAAAACTAGGATCACTAGAAAATCGTTTTGTTATTTCTTTTAATTGAGATGTACTTTTACTATTAAACATTGATAAATTAGATTCATTTTTAAATGGCGGTGTTTGAGATACAGATACACTTCTCCTAATAAAATTTTTATTATTTGATATCTTCTGTAACAAATATTAGTAATTATTTTACAAGAAATTTATTAGAATTTTACAAATTTTTTTAAAATTTTCAATTTTATATATACCTTTGATTCTAAACTTAAACTTAATCTGTTAGTAGAATTTGAGTATAATGATCGAGATTCATTTTCAAATTTTAATTTTGATTTCTTTGGAGTTTGTTGAATTTCTATATAAGCATTGTTACTTTTTGTATTCTTATCAACATTACAATTATTAGATGTAAAATTTAATACTTTTCCTAAATTTTTAAGTACATTCAAAGTTGGATGTTCATCAGTCTGTTCACATAATAACTTTCCTATATTTGCAAGAAGTTCAATTACCATCTTTTCATTTATTAAATTATTTTCTTGTTTGTAAGAATTTTCATTATTATGGGAAATAATTTCATTTTCATCTTTTTCTTTCTTTATCTTTTCAATATATATTTCTGTTTCTGGAGTTTCACATTTTGATTTATAATTTACATTATTTAAATATTTTTGATTGTCAATACATTTACTTGCATTAGAGCTTGTTTTTTCAAAAAATTCTGGTTCCTTAATATTTTCTATAGAATTACTAATTAAATTATTTTCTTGACTGTGTTCCATACTATGTTCTGCTACATTTTTTATCATATTCAAATTATTATTTGATTTTTCTGGACTTTTTGCTAAATTATTAGTTGCATTAAGATAAGTAGTCAATAATTCAGTATTATTCTCACAATTAATGCCTAAAGCTTTCTCCAAATTTTTCACTAATTTATTTGCTTCTACATTATTTTCTGTTTCAATTAATTTTTTAAGTTCTAATAAAAGCGTTACTGCAGTAAAACGTTTTTCTACTAATATTGGTTCAACAAGTTCCATTTCTAAATCTTTTACTTTCACATTATCGCTAAATTCATTTTTTTTATTTTTATTTGAATCATTACATTTATTCTCTGTAATTTCTACATTTTTTGATTTTGTATCTGTTCCCTCAGGAGATGTAGGCAATTCGATCAAATTTTCAACAGAAGTTTCATCATCAAAGGCTGGTAACAACTCTAATGTCCATAAAGAATTGTTTGTAATGAAATCATCCATACTTGCTAGATAGTAAAACAAATTATTATTTAAAATTGTTATTTCATATATATATTTAAACTGTGTATAAGTTAAATATTAATATTAATCATTAAAAAATTTTAATATACTTAATTATTATATTTTTCTATTTTATATTTTATATCATTTAATCTCACACTAATTATTAATAATTATTACACTAATTTCAGTTTTTTATATTTTTATAATTAAATTTTTATAAAATTTTTATATTCAAATCAATAATTTATTATATTATTAATAAGATTTAAATTTTTGATAAAACAATATTA
>NW_006263895.1:19321-24073 GCF_000469605.1 Apis dorsata | reverse complement strand
TAAGGAAATATTATATTTATATAAATATAAATATAATATATAAATATAATTATATATTTATATATTATTTATATAATTATATATTTATAATTATATATTATATTATTATATAATATATTATATAATTATATAAATATAATTATTTATATATAGAATAAAAAACTTACAAGAAAAACAGAATCTGATGATGTATCTGAAATAGAATTTTTACAGTATTCTTTATTATTGTCTGGTGTAAATACATCGACATCTATTAATTTATTATTCATATCATATTTTTCATTTTTTTCCATTACAGTTATACATTCTTTTATTATATTGGAAGAATTATATGTAAATTCATCTTTATTATTCATACAACTTTCAATATGAGTTTCTGATACCTTTGCTTTTAATTTATTAAATCGATCTGTTAAATCAGATATTGAAGTTTTTATGGATGTATTTGCTACTGATGTCATTAAATCCTTTTCTATTGGAAATATAGATTTTACTTCTTTATTCAAATCCATGTTTTCACTTAATTTTGTATTTTGTGATTTTTCTGATGAACAGCTTTCTAAAAATGTACGATTCATAGTTCCATTTGATAACATTATTGATGAATTGATTGTTGAAGAAACAGAATTTAATTTAGGTATAGAAGAAATATTTGATAAATTTGAAATAGAACTTTCATTAGAATAACTTTTTAAAAATCCTTCATTCAATAAATCAAGTGAATTTGAAGAATATATATTAATATTATTATCTGAATCAATTCCTAAAGATTCAAATAATGATACTTGATGTAGATATTGCGATTCTTTTGGAGATATAGCTTCTCCTTGTGAAAAAGAACGTCTAAATTTTGGAACTTTTAAAGTTACATTAGAAAATGGAATTTGTTCCATATTTATTTTATCTTTCTGCACATGTAATGACATTTTATTTTGTAAAATAGATTTTATTTGATTTTTATTTGATTTATTATCAGTTTCAAATAATATATCATTCATTTCAGATTGATTTAAAATAGATAAGTCATTATCTTGAATCTCAATAATAGGTACATCTGATTTTGAATTATTACATAACATATTAGCATTACTTACATTAACAATTATATTTTCATTAGATATTTTATTAGTAATTATATTATTTGTACTTAATTTATTGATTAATAATTCATCTGCTGTTTGGTTCATTTTTAATTTTTGTGTATATATTTTTTGTTTAACAATTGAATTATCTGGTAAATCTAGAGAAGATGATCTTAATGAAGACTTCTGTTTGCATTTTAATTTCATTGCTTTTTCTAAAGTCATTTCAAAAGGGTCATCTTTTTTTTGAATATATTCTGTAGTTTTATGTAATACCATATCAAAAGGATTGTTTTCTAAACTATCACGTTTTCCTATTATTAGAGAATTTTGTTCATTTTTTCGAGTATTAAAATTCTTGCATATATCTGTAGGAACTGGTATTAAAGGTGATGCAAGTCTTGAACTTAATGAACCCTTTATATCAGGGCTATTTAAATCTATAAGGTCACACATTTTCACGTATTTTTATTTAATAATATTTAGGATTTTCGTTTTTAATAGTGTTATTTTCACGGTAATTAAATATTATTAAAAACATATCAATATTTCATATCATTTTTATTATTTATAAACACCGTTATCATAACTTGTCAATGTACAATTTGTTTCTCAATAGATACATAATTTTTAAGATTTAAGATATATTATTATTTTTAAGATTTATAAAATCTTATTAATATTTAAAAATCATTTGTATTATACGAATGCCACTTTGAAATTATAATTGTAAAAGAGTTTGTTCTTTTATAACATTCACGTAATATTATCAGATATTAATTTCTATCTACAGTTATTACAGACATTTTAAAAATTTTTACTTTACTGCCCTCTAGTAAATATTTGAAAACTAAATGTTAAACGGAATTTATTTTATTTACAACGTATTTCAAAATAGTTTTAAAAAATAATAATAAATAAATATATAATTATTTTTAATAATTTAGAAAATTGTTGTATTATTAATATTTAATTTTTAACTCACAAAAATCATAAAAAAATAAATGTTTAAATATTATATTGGTTTAATTATATTCTCACGTCATTGTTATTCCAAATATTCTAGTCGTCATTTACTTCATAATAGATATCTACTATCCGAAGCTAAAGAATTTTAATTTTTATTAGTTATATTATATTGAATGATATATATTTATACATGAAAAAAAGAAATTGTTACCACTATATTAAAGTAAGTAAAAATATTTTAATAAATATATTACATTTTTTTTTAAATTGAATTCTAATTTTAAACTGATATATTTAGATAATAACAAATAAATAACTATTTTTAAAACCATTTCAATTATATTATTTCTATATACAATTTAAAAATTATTAAATAACAAAAAACTTATTATGATTCTTTTAATCTAAGACATAAGAATTTTGAAAGACTTTTAGATTTTTAATTTTTTAAGTATAAAAAAAGGAATTGATTTATATTTATTAATATTTTTATTTTCAAAATTATTATTAAAATATTTGATCTCATTGTTATTAAATGTAAATATATTTCATAAGTTATATAAAAATTTATACTTAGAAAAAGATATAACATAATTGAAAAAAATTAAATTTAGATAATTTTGTCTTAAATTCATGAATAAAATTAAAGTTTTTGTTTTTTATGTAGATTTTCTAGTAAAAATTGTTTTCAAGTTTATCGCATTTCACTAGTAGATAAATCTTTTCTTATTGGTGCGCACTTAGAAGGAAATGATATATGATTGGCTAACAAACATTGTATATACTTGGACATAACCAATCACATTATTTCATTGCGTTTACTAACGCAATATAAAGATGCACATAAGAAGATTGCTTCGTTAATGTTGGCGTCATCATTAAACAGTTCTTCCGTTGACTAAGGCAAGAGCATTTGGACTTCGGTAGTTTTTTTATTCGTTAAAGGCATCTTTTACAAGCACGGTGTTACTGTGCACTAAATTGATGATTCGATAGTGCAAGATTAAGTGATAGTGCAATAAGAGAATCAATTATTGTGAAAAATGTCAACGAAAGCAAGTAAGAAGACCACGGCGACGTCGAGTAGCAACGTGCAGTCGCCACAATTTACGTCAACACCGATTGGACAACGACCAGGAAGTCCTTTGAGTCCAACTCGTTATTCACGTCTCCAAGAAAAACAAGATTTACAGAATCTCAATGACCGATTGGCTTGCTATATTGACAAAGTACGGCATTTGGAATCCGAGAATTCCAGACTTACGCGGGAGGTACAGACAACCCAGGAGACTATCACCCGCGAAGTATCCAACATCAAGTCTATGTACGAACATGAATTATCCGACGCAAGAAAATTATTGGATGACACTGCAAAAGAACGAGCAAAACTTGAGATAGATACTAAACGATTATGGGATAACAATGAGGAACTTAAATCCAAGTAAGTCTTTTTTAATTTTTTTTTTAAATATGATAAAATAATAAATAACATTGTGCAGCAGTTTCTAAAAATTATGAAATTCAGAATTTTGAGTTGATAAAACTCGAATGAAATTTCAAAAATATATTTTCAAATTTGAAAATATACTACGGATATATCGAAATCCCAAATAATTCTATATATTTCGTTGCAATGTTTGTAACAAACGCTCACAGAATATTAATATGAAATTCGTAGAGTAAACCATTTCCGTCATACCACCCACTAATAGCAAATATTTATAAAATATATATTGTTTATCGAATGCATAGACAGAAAAAGAAACATAAACATTATAATATAAATAATATATAATATAAATAAATAAAGGATATGAAAGTGTTATAATAACGTTTACGTTACAAAATTTACTTTACTTTTTATTGCTTTTTATATATTAATTTAAAGTAAATAAAAAATATATTTATTATTTATTATTTGAAAAATATATTTATTTTTATTCTAGTTTTTATTATCAAACATTCATTAAATATTCATTATTTTCTTATAAAAACTTCATTATTATTACTATAATTTAAAAAGAAAAAATAATTATATTAATATTTTCAGTTTATGTTTTGTATATAAAATAAATATATAAATAAAATAAACTACAATACATATTTTATTACAATATTTAACTACAATACATATTTTACTTGACGAATCTTGGGAATTTACATCAATGATAATAATGCGTCTTAGAGATATATGAATCGGTGCAATTCTGATTTCGAAGGAGCGAGGTTAAAATTATTGCGAGATTTACAAGTTGTTATCATAATCAATATATTTGATATATTTAATTAATTAATATTAATAATATATTTATTTAAGCTATAATATATTTTTTCATAATTATTATTTTCGGAATTTATAAAAATTATTTTCATATAATTGTTTATACGTAGTTTGTCATGCACCTTTTTTATATATGTATCAGTATTTTTTTACTTCTTTAATTATGATTCATTGCATTTACATTTTAAAATTACTGTCGCGCGTATATTGAATGGATACAAACTATGTAATGAAATGCAAATATTTTATATATGTATGATCAATTGCAAAAATTCATTTATACAAATTATTTAATTAATCTTTCTTCGTATGATGAAATATATTATATTTAAATATGCTTATAATATAATAAAACAAATTAATTATTATCAATTACATTAATTTCTTAAAGAAATGCAATATTATAAATATATATAATTT
>NW_006263895.1:8109-19028 GCF_000469605.1 Apis dorsata | reverse complement strand
CATAATGTCAATATTAAAATTTCTTAAAAAAATTTTCTTAAAAAATATAAATATATAATAAATATATATATATTTAATATAAATATTTATATATTAAATATAAATACTTAATAAATATATTTATTAAAAAAATATAAATATATAATAATAAACGTTACATCTTTTATAACTTAAATATTTGAATATTAAATATGAAAGAAATTTTTATATTATACATGTATACATATAGTATACATATTTAAAAATACATTAATTTAATGTAGAAATGGACTAGTGATTTATTTACAATTAGAAATATTTTATAGTTATAGCAATAATTTAATATTAATTAGCAAATATAACAATAAATCTGAATGGCTATATCCTAAGAGAGTCAGTACTTCTAGTTTGAAAATACAATGATTCAAATAAATCTATTCAGATATATTTTTAAGAACAAAAAATGAATTTTATAAAAGATGGTCTCGTATAAAATCAGCAAGCACGATACCATCTTCACAAAAACGCAAATGAATAGTATATCAATTAGTATATCATAATATATAAATGTATAATAAACATTTATTTATAATTCTTGTTTATTATTAAACTATAAATTTTATTCTATACTTATATATATTGTTTAAATTCAATGAACTTCTGAACTTTCTATAAAAATGTTCGAATATTAAATCTACAAAATACAATGAAATTTATTTAAAAAATAATATTAATTTTTTAAATTCATTACTTTTGTATCATTATCTTCAAATATTTTTTTAAAAATATGTTATTATTATATAATAAAAACAAATTTATAAGAATGTTGATTTCATTGATAAGATTCATTACAAAGTTTTTGAATATTTGGGTGTGCCTAACTCGAAACGTGACGTTACTACGAGCGATTGTGTCACGTTTACTATGCGGCGGTGATGTCATTTTCAACCGCATGTATAACCTCGACTGAAAACATTGACCTCCTTTCGAGCGAGCATTGAGCAATCGATAAAAATACAGATAAAATCAGAAAAAAGCGGGAAATATTATTTCGATTAATAAATAAAGTAAGGAATGGAAGGTAATATTAATATATATATATATATATATATATATATATTTCATTTTCGTGTTTTTTTATATTTACATGTATATGTATTTTAAAAAAGGTGGATATATTCGTGTATCACATCCATGTTATATTTGTCTATATGTCGTTGGGAGATTATGTATAATTTTGATGTCCAAATTTTTTTAATTTTTTATTTTATAATTTTATATCAAAAGTTATAATCAGTTTAAAATACAAAATTTAAAACAAAATTTATTCTAAATTTTTATTTTTGTCTTTTTTGCTTTATTACACTTTTCTCATAATAATTTAAAAGTGAAAAAGATTTTATAAAATTTACTTTAAAATTTAATTTAGATTTTATAAAATTTTATATAATTATCAATATGATAAGATTGTATATAAAATATAGTTATGCCAATATTGATTATTAAATTATTATAGAAAATATATGCATTTGTAAAAAAAAAAATAAAATCCTAAACGCATATGTTTATATGAAAATATAAATTCAATATTTTTTTCGAAATAATTTTATTTATATATATTATAAATCCGTACATTTTATTTTATTTTCTATATTTATTGTAGTTATGTTTAGTTATTTATATTTGTTATAGTTATTTATTATATATATATATACGTACATTAATTAATATACATATTAATTAAAAAAAGATAAATAAAAATTAATTCAAATATTTATTTAAAAATTAATAAATATATGTAATTTTAGAATATTGAAAGTGATTGTATAGAATATATAAATTAATAAAATTGATATATAAGTTGCATAAGTTGTTGATATATTGTACATTTTAAGGTAACGAAATATTAAGATGTTTCAAGACACCGCGGTAGAAAATAAAATTCTCGATGTGGGTCGTTGCCTGAAATAGAAACATGAAACTTCACCTCTTGCTCTCAACTGCCGAAATGTTTCAAATGATTAAAATTTTTTGATGGAAATATATTGCAGATAGCATATGAAATATGATCATATTTTTTTAAATAGGAAAATATATTAAATTCGATAAATAAATAAAGAATAATATATAAGGTTAATTTATAAAAATTTTAGATTTTAAATTTCTAGCTATAATTAGAATTAATTAACATATTATATAAATTATATTGTGTATAATATATTATAATATAATATATATGTATATATATATGTATATATATGTATATAATATTATAAAATTATAATATATCTTATATATTTTTTAGCTAATATATTTTGTAAATATTTTTATATCTTTTTTCAGATTAGATAAAAAATTAGTGGATTTACAAGTAGCTGAGAGAAACTTATTATTATATGAAACGCGTTACAATGATCTGCAATCACAATTTAATCAGTCTCAAGCAGAGCGTAAGAAACTAGCTGAAAGAGAACGAGAATTAGAACAGGAAGTAGAAAAATTAAAAGCATTATTAGAAGATGCTCGTAAACATCTAGGAGAAGAAACATTACAACGTATTGTTCTTGAAAATAATATTCAAAGTTTAAAAGAAGATATTAGTTTTAAAGATCAAATATATCAACAAGAACTAACAGAATCACGAACAAAAAGACAGGTTTGTATTTGATAATATTTAATTAATATCAATTTTAAAAAATAAAACTATTAAGAATATTATATTATGATTGTTTTAAAATTTTTATTTTTTTATGATTTATTTATTTTATGTTTTATTCTAGATTGAAATTTCTGAGATAGATGGTCGTCTTGCTGAAAAATATGAAGCTAAATTGCAACAATCTTTGCAAGAATTGCGAGATCAATATGAAGCACAAATGCGAGCTAACAGAGAAGAAATTGAATTATTATATGAAAATAAGATTAAAAATTTGACAGCTCATGCTCAACGTAATAGTGGAGCAGCAAGTTTAGCTGTTGAAGAGTTAAGACAAACAAGAACAAGAATTGACACACTTAATCAAAAAATTAATGAATTGGAAGCAGCAAATAATGCTCTCACTGCGCGAATAAGGTAATATAAATTAGTTGGATTTATATTTTGATTTAAAAAAAAACATATTTAAAAAAAACATTTAAAAAAAAATATATTAAAATCACAAATTTTAATTTAGAGATTTAGAAAATCTACGTGAAAATGAGAAAGCTCGTCACGCAGAAAGTGTAGCATCTCTAGAGGAAGAATTAGCGCGTATTCGTGATGAAATGGCTCAACAATTAAAAGAATATCAAGATCTTATGGATATTAAAATTGGTCTTGATTTAGAAATTGCAGCATATCGAAAACTTTTAGAATCTGAAGAATCCAGGTAATACAATTGATATTATTTATTATTATTTTATAGTATGTTAATATCTATAAAAATTTATTTAATTACAGATTAAATATTAATCCAGTGCAATCAAGTTCAACAGCATCTAGTGGTAGAACTACACCTTCAAGACATACTCCATTAAGAGGTGGAAAACGAAAACGTACTTTATTAGAGGAAAGTGAAGAACGTACTAGTACTGATTATAGCGTATCTGGAACATCTAGAGGAGATATAGAAATTACAGAAGCTGATCCTCAAGGACGATTTGTAAAACTAACAAACAAAGGCAACAAGGTAAAATATTGTATAAATAATAATAAATAATAAAAAATTCAGTATTGTATAAAATGTATAAATATGCATAATAATTTATTCATATTACATTTAATACTTTCAATTATATTTTTATATCACCTTTACTTTTTATAGGAAATGGGACTTAGTGGTTGGCAAATTATTCGTAAGGCTGGTTCTCTTGAAACAGTATTTAAATTTCATCGAACTGCAAAATTAGAAGCAGGAGCTACTGTAATGGTATGGTCAGCTGATATTGGTGCTTCACATGAACCACCATCAAATATTGTCATGAAAGGTCAAAAATGGTTTACAGCAGATATTATGACGACTATACTTCTTAACAATGAAGGCGAAGTGAGTATTTATTAAACTTTGTTGATATTAATTTATATTTTAAATGTGAACAATATTTTTAATGTTTTAATATTAAAATAGGAAATGGCCAGTTCAGAATGTAAAAGGCAACAATTATCTACTTCTCTATCTCGACATAGGGAAAATTTGGGGTTTCGACCTTCTGAAGAACTACATCATCAACAGGTATGTTATAACATCTATACTTAAATATAATGTAAAACTAGAAATGAAGATTGATACGTATTAATAAAATTTAAATATTATAATACTTGATTTTAATTACAAGTTTATTTTTTTTATCCACAGCTAAAACAAATATCAAAAAAATTATTTTTGTTTTTGGGAATAAGTATTAGTATCATTTATTTTTTAAAATATTTGTGTTTTATCAGTAACAGTTGTAATAAGAACAATGGACATATAAGTGAAAATTATCACAAAAATGATTTATAAAAATTATTTATTAATTCTTACTTTATAAATGTCCATATTTGGCATTAAAAAACATAAAAGTTGGTTTTAAAATAATTGATAATTTTTTTTATTTCGACAAGTTATTTGTTTCTTTTCATTGTTTCTTTAATTGATTGATTAATGAAGACAATGTGGCTATAAAATATTTTGATTTGTTTTACATTTATTGCTTTACATATATATATTTTTTTTAAATATTCGATTTAGATATAATATTAGATATAATATTGTAAATATAAACAAAATCGGGATATATATCATCAACGTATCTTCTTATTCCATAGAGAAGATATCTCTACCCATATTAAGTGGGCGAGCGAACGCTTCTGGGTCGATTTATGTAAGTTGCTTTCAACTTATGGAACGTTAAAATAGTCGTCAATGATTAATGTCATTCGCGCTTTAAATTAAAGGAATTATTTGCTTTGTTTTTTCTTCTTCACAGCACATTATTTTCATGCTCACGCTTAACTAAAATTTCATAAGTGTTAAAAATAATATAATATATTTTGTTAAAATATAAACATCTCATTAGTTAACCACATTGTCTTTAAGATACATATTTAAATGATATATCTTTTATTACTTATATAAATTTACATTATTATTATTTGATATTCTTTATTACTATTGGTATTGTTATTAACACAATATTATTGGTATTTTTATTTATTTATATTCATATCGATTAAAACGTTCAAATATTAAAATTTATTAACATGTAATTCTTATTATTTGTTGCTATTGTATTAATTTACTAAATTAATTGAGATATATAAATGTTAATATTGTTTTATACAAAAAGAAAATAAAAAAAATAATTTTTTATTTGTATTTAGGAAACTTATTTATAAAACATTTTTGGTACATACATAAATATTATTAGATCTAATCTAATTATCTAATTATAGAATTTAATTAGAAAAATTTTAAAATCAATTAAGACAAATCAATTGATGAAAATATATCTAATAAATTCTATTATATATTATTTATATAATTTTTGTACAATACACATGTATTTTTATCAAATGATTTTGTTATGTCAATAGAATATATATCACTCATTATATTTTATTTTTAAAACGAAAAATTAATTTATTTTCAGAATAAAAATATATTTATTATCTATTATCAATTATACGTGAATAAATATCATATACGTGCGGGTACATTTTCAAAACATGCATGTGTGTATATTTTTACACGTATGCAGAAATGAACGCACAATATTCATTGCTTTCATAAATCTTTTAATAAAAGATTAACATTCATTAATATTAGCTTAAAATTCTAATAATAGTAATTGTCGAATAATATTTGTAACGTCATGTAATCATATCATGCTAGTTGGGTTCATGTGAAGTGTCATCTTGATTTTTTCTTTATATAAGTAAAATTCTTTTCTTTGTTTCAGGGTGATCCTCAAGGAGAGGAATTTTGTCGCCTTATGTGAAAATAAGTTTATAAAATAATCTTAAAAATTCTAACAGCACGTTTTAAAAAAAATATTTGAAAAGATACAGAAAAGCACTTGATCTTATTTAGAAGACAAGTCTCTAAGATTTCATTAATATAAAGAATTCATATAATGTCTTGAATGATATATTTTGCTTAAAAAAATAATAAAGAAGAGATTAAAAACAGAATACACAACACCATATTAGTACTTTATATTTATAGAAATATGTACAACATATGAGAAAATATTCTGTAATATAATGTTTAAATCAAATTTAACGAAACGTTTCATGACTATTGAAACGATTTTTGCATTTATATATTTGCACTTCATATAAAACTTATTTGTCCATTATATCAGAGTTACTAGTTCATTGAATAAGGAGCACGAGTAATTTTGTCAACGAGATCGAACTATTTTTGGCGTACCATTTATTTTTACCTAGTCGTTATCGTGCCTTTTTAAATATAAAAGAAAGAGATCTTTTTTTCTTAGTAGATAATATTTATTTTTAAGTACAAACCGGATGCAATAAGAGCGTGGTGCCCACAATATGTAACGTTCAAAAACATTTATTTGACAGGAAAATATTTTCTGATATGTACTATATATATATATATATTATAAGTTTTTTTTTTTACTAATGAATGAGATATCGGAATAAATGAAATTCTATGTTTAATACAAAAAGTATCACCTCTGTCATCCGGAACGTAATTTTGTTAAATGTATTCGACTTTATATCATTTATACTAATAATAAAAGTCTATAATTAACCATATTTATTATCTTTTTATGTTTTCTTGAGATTTTACATATTTTTAATATAAGTGTATAGCTATTTTTTTTTGCATATTTTGTTGCTGTGTGTATGCATCTTCAAACAATTTTTTATAAACATATATCATAATTTAATAAAAATATTTTTAAATATATAAATAATGTATAAGTAATATAAAGTAAAAAATGTAGCGATTATATATTGATAGTTAAATACAAACCATTATCTTTCAATAGACAATAACTGCTATATCAACATAAGAAATTGTATCTCTAAAATACAGATTTCTTTTATGTTCTTATAAATATTTTAGTTTTTAATTGAATAATTTAATCATCGTTTTATTACTTATGTGCTGTTTTTTTCATATTTTATTGATTTTCTTATTTCCATTTCGTACTTTAAGTTGATTACCATTTTGCTACTGATGAATTGAAATTAAAAATTTATAAAATATATTTTGTAAAATTATATTATTGATAGAATCATTTACAAAAATCTTGAATGAATGTAATTATGTATATAGAAGAATATGTTAATAAATTCATGTATTACAATTTTATAAAATTTTATATAAAATTAAATAAAATTAAATTTTATATAAAATAAAATCATGTTTAAAATTAAATATTTTTTATTTAGTTTAAATTAATATTTAATTTAATAAGTATCTAAATGAATTTTTTTAAATTTTATCAAATTTTTTTTTATTTAGATTCGTATGTAAGATGTATTAGTTTATTGTATTTTATCTCGATATGTTAATTAATACAATATTTCGTATTGATAATAATTAATAAAGATAATTAATTTTATATTATTATAATATAATATTGATATTAAATAATATAAATAATAAATATATACATATGAAAACAAATAATAAATATATACATATATATAACATATGAAAACATTATATACATATATATATATACATATATATATTTAGTACATAACTAATAGTACCATTTCTTTGAAATGTTCACACATTTTTATCGATAGCAAAGTATATTCATAGTCTACTATATTCTGTAATTTATTATTTGTTTAATTAGTGATATCTCTGCAAAACATTGAAACTTCTTCCATATAATTATTGACAATAAGATGAATTATTTTATTTTATTTTATTTTAGATTTATATTTTTTAAATTTCTATATAGATATATATCTATTTCTGTTGAATATACTTATATATACTTATATAAGCTTATATAAAATAATTTGTTCTTCATACAATTTAAAGACAAAATTTATCAATTTTATTTTATTATCGATAAATATTCTACCTTACCTTATCTTTAAATATTTTTGGCATTCAAAAGATGGCGCTGAAGGTTAATTTTTATTCTATCTTTTCTTTTTGTTTCATTTGCGGCATTCAAAAGATGGCGCTAATTTCAATCTTTTTAATCTATTTTTGTCCTTTTTTCATCTATCGTTCGTTCTATCTATCTATTCGTTCTCGCTCTGAAAATAATTGTCGCATGATTTCAGACGAGATATAGAATGTCAAAGAAACTTAAAAGGAACCTTAAAAGATCGAAATCAAGTGATAGAATAAAAAAAATTGAGATTCTTTTTTTTCGTTTAGAATTAGTAATATATAATAATTACAATAAGCTTAATTTATCTTATAATCTCTAATGTTAAAAAAAAATTCTATAATATTTTCATAATGATTCCATGATATTCCATACGGGATATTAATAAAACCTGCAATCCAATCTAGACGATAAATCTCTCAAAGGAAATTGTATAAGTTTAGATTGGTTGCAATATTCTTCTTGTATAGTTCTTAGCTTGGTATCGATTTTTAAAAAATAATCTTCAAAAGAAAAATTTTTAAAGGAAATATAGACAATTTTTAAGGAATAAATTTTTAAGGAATAATCTACGAAAATCGATTATTAGATTCTCATTATACTCATCATTTCGAGGAGATGACTACGTACCGAAATTCGTTTAAAAACAAAGAAAAAAAATAAAAAAGGCATAAAATGTTAAATTATAATGTATAAAATTTATATGTATAAATAAATTTAAATGTAAAATCTGAATCGTAAAAAAAATTTTAAATAAAAATCTGAATCATAAAAAAAAATAAAATTCAACAAATCGGAAACATATATTCAATTAGAAAATAAATAATAAAAAAGAAATACAAACAGAAGAAATTTAAAAAATCAATTCTCTTTAACGTCCTCAAATCACGACTTACATCAATGAATTATGAGATAAAAAAAGAATACAAAAAGAGAGTAAGAGAATTGAAAATTTTTATTTTTCGTTTTAAGTTAGAAAGTATATCTTGAGAAGAAGACGAAGAACGCGGTTATTACAATAAACTTAATCTAATTTATATAACTTATTAATTTATTAACTAATATCTGCAATCCAGTTTAATTAATTAAAAATTAAAATCAAAATAATTAAATGAATTATGCAAAGTTTAAACTGGACTTCAGATGTGCGTAATTCTTGGCTTGCCATCGCTTTCCATACATTATCATTGATGAAATATATTTGATATTTTTAAATTTAAAATATTTCAAATACTTTTTAATGAAATGAATTTTGTAACATACAATTATGAAAAGGAGAATTTTGGAAAGCGATGCCAATTACCGGGTCTCACCGACGAGGAGGTAACTACGCATCGAGACCCACCTAAAGCTAAAAAATAAAAACAAGACATTAAAAATTAATGATTAAATTAAACAACATAATTAAAAAAAAATTTCATAAAAAAATTAAAAAATGTGAAACATAAAATAAAAATTAATTATATAACTTAATAGACACGCAATAAATTTTCATAAAAATTTTTACAAAAATTTTTTACGTTTTTCGGTATGCAATATACGTATATCACATATAAAATTCGCATTAATTATAAAAAATATACAATAAAATTAAGTCCCACGTCGTCCATCGTCGTCCATCGTTGTTCAATGTTATCCCACGTTGTCCAACGATAATAGCTTAATACTAACTTAATCTATATCTTAATACTAAATACATAAATCTACAATACATAACATTTCTATTATTAACGTCAAGAATATTCTCGTATAATTTAAAGCGAAAAAAAGAAAAATTAAAAATGCTAATTATTTATACGAAACAAAACTTTAATAAAAAAAAAAAAAAAACAGCAGTCAAAAAGTAACCAAAATACAAAAAAATAATAAGCATTAGAAGAAGAACTTAGAACACATGATGGATGAAAAACAAGAAGAAATTAAAAAAATCAACCCTCTCTGTCGCCCTCATATCACGACTTACATCAATGGATTTACGAAAATCGATGGACAAATGATACTTACCAGTCATGACCAATCGAGGGTTACGACAACGGCCTAATAATTGAACGCCTTATGTCCCAACGACACAGGAAGGAACAAGGAATAAATCCCTGACCACCTGGAGCCGGATTACAAAGACGACGTTCTACTACAAGACCTAACTCTGATCGAGTATTCGAAGATACCAATCGATCAGAGCGCGGACCCTTAACTGGCCACCGGAAGTAGAGCACCGGCCCAACGATTCCTACCACTGTTGCATAACATGAGATTGACTTGAAATAAATGATGAAAGAAAAGAAGAAAATATAAAATAATCAAAAGGATAAATTGAGGAAGCAAGTAAAAAACGATTCGAATAATTGTAAGAATAAAAATTCGAGATGAAAATAATGAAAATGAAAAGAAAAAATATGAAAGAGGAGCAAGAAAATTAAGTATTTTTATTTTTCGCTTTAAATTAGGGAGTATATCTTGATATTGACCGGGAACGCATTTGTTACAATAAACTTAATCTAATTTATATAATATTAACTTATAACTAACTTATAACTAACTTATAACTATCTGTAGTCCAGTTTAATTATTTAATTATTTAATTAAAAATTAAAATCAAAATAATTAAATTAATTATTTAAACTGGACTGCAGATGTGCGTAGTTCTTGGCTTGCCATCGCTTTCCATACACTATTATCGGTATGAAAAATATATATTTTTATATATTTGATATTTTTAAATCATATATTTGATATAATTTAAATTTAATTGAAATATATTTGATATTTTTAAATTTAAAATATTTCGAATAATTTTTAATGAAATAAATTTTGTGATATAGAATTTTGTGAAGTAGAAAAATTTTGTGAATTTTGAAAAAGAAAAT
>NW_006263895.1:5587-6991 GCF_000469605.1 Apis dorsata | reverse complement strand
TCACCGACGAGGAGGTGACTACGCATCGAGACCCACCTAAAGCTAAAAAATAAAAACAAGACATTAAAATTAATGATTAATTCAAATAAATATAAAACATAACAAATAAAATATAAAAAATTAATTAATAACAATAAATAAATAAATTAAAAGAAATATAAAAAAATATTAATTAATTATAAATACATTATGAAATAACATAATTATTTGAATTAATATACAATGACTTTTTGCAACGATTTTTACAAAAGTTTTTTATATTCGTCGCTCGTAATTAATCCCACGTTGTCCAACGATGATAGTTTAAAACTAACTTAATTTATATCTTAATATCTTAAATCTGTAATTTATAATACATAACATTTTTATTAATAGCATTCGTATCAAAATTATTCTCGTCTAACTTAAAGCGAGAAAAGGAAAAATTCAAAATGAAGAATTCAAATTATTTACTACTAAACAATTATTTACTATTAAACAAAACTACAATACCAAAAAAAGATAAATGAATGTTCAAAAAGCAATCAAATGCAAGTCAAAAAAATAATGAATATAATTAGAAGAAGAATCTAAGATACATGATCGATGAAAAAAGAGAAGAAATTAAAAAAATCAACCCTCCCTATCGTCCTCATATCACGACTTACAATGGATTTACGAAAATCGATGGACAATAATATTTAGCAATCGTGTCCAATCGAGAGTTACGACAATGGCCTAATAGTTGAACACCAAACATAGGAAGGTGCAAGGAATAAATCCCTGACCACCGGAGCCGAATTACGAAGACGACGTTCCAAGATCTAACACTGATCGAGTACTTAAAGAATACCAATCGATCACAGTGTAGACCTTCAATTGGCTACCGGAAGTAAAGCACCGGCCTAATGACTCTTGCTACTATTGCATGACATATGGTTGACTTAGATGTTGTTGATTTAGAAAAATCAACAAACATCTTAAAATAACGAATAAGAAATTTACTAAATACATTCAAGAAGAAATAAACGAACACCTCGAATAGAAATGGAAATTTGCAATGGAATGGAAAAAGAAGAAATCATAATTGAGGAATTAAAATAATTTAGTTTTTTGTCTTCGCTTTAAGTTAGGGAGAATATCTTGATACGAAATGCGTACAGTAAATAAACCTTGTAATAAACTTAATTTGTATCGAGGATATTTTAGTTGCTTTAAAAAATTTATATGTTTTAACTTACTTAGTACTTACACAATTGAAGAATGAAATAAAAAATTAAAAAGTATTAACGAATATCCTTATACAGATTTTATTGGTATTTGCAGTCCATATATATATGTCCATATTATATCAATAATTGATCAAGGTAATTAAATGGAATGTTTAGATTGGACTGCAAATATTACATATATTAAAAATATATG